>NW_015387235.1:85075-116537 GCF_001527695.2 Protobothrops mucrosquamatus | reverse complement strand
CCCTTTCTATCTTCTGTGGCTTCATCAATGGCATATGATTGCATTATCTATTCAAAATATGATTTTAATATATGTGATGAAAATCATGAATTGATTCACTTTTCTTTCTTATATATGCTTTATCACTAGAAGGACAAACTCCTTCACAGTAAAAAGATGAGAAGACACCTGGGGGGCAGAGCTAAAACATGCAATAACAAGGTAAAAACTAATTAGAAATATGAATACATAAGAAATATTACAAAGATAAAGAATTACCTTGTAAAGAGAAAGCGACATATAAAAAGATTTACAACTGAGATAGCCTAACAGAGGAAATCATGGTGCTCTCCAAACATCTAAAAACATGTTATATAGTGGAAGACTATCTCTGATTCCAGAATGAAGATTATAGAATGATAGATTTAAATTACAGGAAAGTAGGTTCCAAATAAATATTAGGGAAAAATATAGAAACAAGACCACTCTGAAGAGGAATCAGAGAGATGGCAGACTTTGTAAAGGAGATGTTCAAATAGAGGATGCACTGTCAACATAATTCCTATCCTGAGCAGAGGTTCTATTCAGTGTCCACATGGCCTTTGTCAACTCAATCACACTTCAGATTTTTAGATTTAAGAATGGAGTATTACATTTGTTAAATCAACAACTCAGTTAATGACTCCAATTAGCAATGACTAAAGAATGTCAGAAAGAGCTATGACAAATTCTCTCAAGTCAAATTGTAGAAGAAAGTTCAAATATTTGCCTTCATTGCCTACTGAAATGTAAAATGCCTTATTATACAGATGATTTTACAAATAAACTTGCACACAAGTGATAGCCTAGTGAAAACTGATTAAGGCTGTAATAATGACATGAAAATATAAAAGTAACTATTCTTTTTAGCAGATCATTACTGTGTGTTGCATGTAAGCTTCTTCTACTGCAAGTTGTCAGATAGCAAGCATTGTAATTCTTCTCTCTCTCTCTCTCTCTCACACACACACACACACACACAAATAATGCAGCAAGAGAAATATTATGTATCTCATTGAATGAAGGTGAATGTTACAATGTTACAATGATAATTTGAATAGTTGTTTGTTTTTTTTAAAAAAAACTGCTTTCTACCACTTCTGTTACCTGAATTTTTTTTTCTACTTATATAAGAAATCATTGTGTTGTGAGAAATTTCTGTGTGAGGTATGGTGAACTGAAGACTAACCTTTTTCACAAAGCCAACAACTGCAGCAAAGACCAAGGAACTGATGAGTAGAAAGATTCATTGGAACATCTCCAGATAAGGAGAGGATGGGTGATTGCCCACATGTATTTTGGACAGCTACTGCTCATGAGAAGATTGCAGGACAGAAATTTCCACAGACGTGATTGCTAGGAGGCCACTCAATTAGCCCTTTTGCTAAAACTATGGCAGAGACTTTTAAAGGACTTTTTAAGTTTGCAAATCTCACTTTCTAATCACTTTCATAAATTACACATTACCTACTTCTAAGTTATTATGCATTGGATTGTCAAACCTGAAAAATATGAAAAAGTTGGGTGAGTCTGCCTTTAATACTGAATGAAATAACATTTTAATCATTTAAACATTTTAAAGCAAAGAACAAAATGATCCCAATGGAAGGGACCATTGTAAGACGGATCTTGGAGTCCTAGTGGACAATCACTTAAATATGATCCAGCAGTGTGCTGCAGCTGCCAAAAAAGCCAAAACAGTGCTAGGCTGTATTAACAGAGGGATAGAATCAAGATCACGTGAAGTATTAATATCACTTTAAAATGACTTGATAAGGCCACACGTGGAATACTGCATCCAGTTTTGATCATCATGATGTAAAAAAGATATTGAGACTCTAGAAAGAGTACAGAGAAGAGCAACAAAGATGATTAGGGGACTGGAGGCTAAAGCATATAAGGAATGGTTGCTGGAATTGGGTATGTCTAGTTTAATGAAAAGAAGGACTAGGGGTGACATGATAGCAGTATTCCAATATCTCAGGGGTTGCCACAAAGAAGAGGGAGTCAAGCTATTCTCCAAAGCGCTTGGAGGCAGGACAAGAAGCAACAGATGGAAACTAATCAAGGAGAGAAGCAACCTGGAACTAAGGAGAAACTTCCTGACAGTTAGAACAATTAACCAGTGGAACAACCTGCCTCCAGAAGCGGTGAATGCTCCAACAGTGGAAGTTTTAAAGAAGAGACTGGACAGCCATTTGTCTGTAGTGGTATAGGGTTTCCTGCCTTAGCAGGGCTAGATGACCTCCAAGTCCATTTATCTGTAATGGTATAGGGTTTCCTGCCTGAGCAGGGGTTGGACTAGATGACCTCCAAGTCCCTTCCAACCTTTATTATTATTAATTATTATTATTATTATTATTATTATTATTATTATTATTATTATTATTATTATTATTATTATTATTATTATTATTATTATTATTATTATTATTATTATTATTAATAAATATTATTATAGGGGCTGTAACTCCTAAATTGGAAGAGTGACTTCAACAGATATCAGAAAAAGAACCATCAGAAGTGTCTGTCCAGATGAATGCAGTGCTAGAAACAGGTAAGATCCTGCACAGAACCCTCAAACTCCCCATCTCTGGAATAGGAGCCAAGAATGAGGAAGAGTATACCGTCCATAGGGGTACAAAGAATATATATGTAGAATATATATGTGGTATGTCTGCTGCTACCATCATTTTAATTTCTGAGATAGATTTTCTTCCTGTGCTTTGTTGTGGATTCTGCAGTGGAAAATCTTTTGTACAAGCACATCTGCATTGCACACTAAGCTACTTCCCTGGCAGTGTGAATGGAGCAGTATAATGAAAAAATATATTAGGGTATATTAGTTAAGGAACTAGTTTAGCGTTAAAAGGACAATGGGGAAAGGAAAAGAAATCAGGATTCCATTTGTGTATTAGATGGAACACACACACACACACAACACAAACACATACACAGAGGTAGAAGAAAATAATAGGAAAGACACACAAGGAACAGCTCAGATCAATCCATAATGCAAATCACTGGAAAGAATTCCGATCACATTTAACACACATGAGTGTCCCTAGGGTAATAATTCCATCTAGTTCACCAATTCTCACTCTAACATTAGGAGAAACAAATGGGAGAGAGATCCCATATTTCTGTACTGGAAGATATAATAATAAAGGCAACATGGAACTGCCCCCTCCTCTTTTGATAGCTTATATGAGTGATAGGGGAAACTACATCTTCCTGATTAATTCTTTATAAATTGAGCTTCCTAGGCATGACTGGATTTTGCCCACTATTTAGATTGATTTTAAGTAATTACAAGATACAAGTGTTGTCTCGAGGTAAGGTAATAAGACACTATGGTAATGACCTTTTTACGACTGGAAAACTGACTTTCCAGGATGGTGTTGTCACGTCCGACTTGTCGTGATGTGATATAGTGAACAATCATGATACATCACACGGTTTAGTGAAGGTCTTGTTATACTATTGATCGAGTGATGTAAGCTCTATATATTTTATGGATGTGTGAATCCTATTGACCTTGCTTTTGAAGGGTTGCTTGTTTTTTGTTTGTTTTGCATTCTTTCTCAGCTAGTTGGCATTCCAATTGATTCATCTGGGTCATCATTCAACAGAATATTTAATTAGACACAGTCATTCATATTTAATTTGAAATGTAGCATAAGGACTGAACCACTCTTTAGTCATTCTTATATTCTAAATGAGAGCCCTCTTTGCAGAAAATGCTTCGCAAAGAGTTAGCAAGAGAGTTATATCAAAAAGAAAGTACATAGTTCCTATCAAAAACTGATGCAGTTTTATATGTACTCAAAGAACTAGCATCAGGTTTTAAGTCTGGTTTATGTTTCCTCTGACCTTATCATTCTTACAATATATTTGTGCATGTCAGCAAAGTTAGCTACTTCAGTTAACATCTTGCACCCAAATATGAGTGACTTTTAAATCCTTTGTCAAAGTCTTGATTAACTGCAGCTGTTACAAAATAATGTGATATTTCTACAGACTGCAATCAAATAATCAGCAAAACTATGAGAAAACATGAAATTTCTCTCTGAAATTCCAGCAGGGATTTCAACCCCACAGGAAGAGATCTGTTGTTGGACAACCTTTCTCTCTGCTCTTCGGTCTCTGGGGCAGATTTCCCCAAAACTGGAAAAGATGAAATTATATTGAGAAAATAGAAAGAGATATCAAATTTTGCAGGGAATATCCTGGGACAGACTCTCAATCATTTTGATCCAAACGCCCACACTCTTCCAACTAGGAATAAAATGCCCCAACTAGGAATAAAATTTAGACCAGTCCATGTGCTAGCTGTTATTATTTTTTATTTATTACTTGCACTGAGAAAGAGATTAAAGATAAAGCATAACTAGCAGGAGATTGATACATGGAAACATTTTTCCAGCTTTACTTCAGTCTTGGTTTTGTGTTGTCAACATGGCTTGAAGCCTGAAACCTTTAAATATTAGATGGGTCTGTCCATTAATGTTGTGAAGTAGTTTCAATCAGTAGGTAAATATACTTATCCAGAGATGATTTTCAAGTTTACTAATTCCTGCTTCCTGTCAAAGTACTGCATTTGGAACACAGCAGATGATCTGGAAGATATTTCTTAGAAATTTTATTTGAATCCTTTCTAAAGATTTTTTTTTAAAAAAGAATACTGAAAAGGGAAGTTATTCACAGGCATCCCTTTATTCTCTGATTGTCATTAAAGGGCTTGGTTTTTTTCTTCCAAGATTTAACAGGCAGAAGACCTAATACTCTTCAACTAGACATGAAAGAGAAGTTCCAGGTGGCTGCTTAATGCCAAAGGTTGGCAAGGAGTGTTATACCATTTCACTTGGACAAGGAACACATTGTGATTATCCTTGACTCTTGTCACCTTGAGTATGAATTATTACTTTGTGTTCTAGCCATAGTTACATTGCAAAATTAATTTAGCAAATTCAGAGAGAGCAAACAGTAACACTGACAGATTATTGCATGACTCTGGCATGGGAGGCTGCACTACAAAATGATATTTGAGATGTCAAAGTACAAAAAAAAATCTCATATGATGTGTGCAGACCAAATTATAAACTTTATAAAATGCAATTAGATTAACTCCATGCCAGTCTAATGAGTCATTTTGGCATTTTAGTTAATTGAGGAAATGGACTGCATACAGTTTCATCAGACAGAAGTAATAAAGTTTGTTCTCTATCTGAAAAATATGTGAAATGGCTTTAGACTAAATCAGAGCAAAATGATAAAGGTAAAGGTTTCCCCTGCCAGATGTGTCCAATTCTAGGAGGTGGTGCTCATCTCCAATTCATAGCTGAAGAACCAGTGTTGTCTGAAGAAGCTTCCATGGTCATGTGGCTGGCATGACTATACCCCAAAGGCATATGGAACACTGTTTCCCACCGAAGTGGTACCTATTTATCTACTTGCATTTACATGGTTTTGAACTGCTAAGTTGGGGCAAGTAATGGAAGCTCAACATGTCATGCAACACTTACATCTTAACCTGAGACCAATTCAACAAGACCAACATCTTAATCACTCAGCCACCATGCCCCTTCCATGCACTGATCAATATAATATTTATGTTCACTTGCTATGGTTATGTAGAAACTCAAAGTTCCTTTTCAGACTTTGTTACTGGTTTTAAACTATGTTTTTGTGCATTCAAGCATAAATATTGGTAAGTAATGCTCACATTGTGCCTTTTGATGACACTTCTGTGCATACTTTCCACACTCAAACTAAATATACTGTAGAACTATCGGTGTCCTCAACCTGTAGGAGTCTTATGGGGGAATCATAGGACTCACCTATGTGAGTAGGACAGCTATATAAATTTGTTCAATAAATAAACAAATAAATAAAAATAAACTTCATTTCCTACATTAACTTTGGGTTTCTCAGTGAATTCTTTGCTCCAGAAGTGTCTTCTGACATCTACAACAGATTAATTACATTAATCAACTGTTCTTATCAGTCAGTTCTGAAGTCTAGAAGTACTACTTCTCTGGTATGTCACATTTATAAGATATTTTTTCTTCCTAAGTTATCCATTTCATTTTCTCAAGGGTAGCCATGTTAGATTCTTTTATGTGAGCATACAAATGAGGTTAAGTTCTACTTCTTGACTTGTTAAATAAGGAATTATGATTAACCATGTGAGATTGACCCATGATTTCAAATTTAATCAGCCTAATCTAAAAGGATGTAAAGTAAAGTAAAGTAAAGTAAAGTAAAGTAAAGTAAAGTAAAGTAAAGTAAAGTAAAGTAAAGTAAAGTAAAGTAAAGTAAAGTAAAGTAAATAAACACAAATTAGGGAAATGTCTTCTTAGGAGACATTTGATAAAGGTCTTCTAGTTCACCTTTTTTTTTTACAATATTTCTCCCTATTCAGATCATTCTGATATTCCTCTTTGATCCATGTCTTCAACTTTTTCACTTGTAAAAATATGTGACACTTCTTTCCTTTACTGGCAGTTAATTACAATTACTATGCTGGTATTGTTGTTGTTATTTTTGGGGTCTAGTATTATATTTCTACATGCAGTATTGCTTGTGGTAAACTTTCAATTTGTAGTGAAGTATTTCTCCTGTAAAATTAAAAAAAAAGTTTTGGGAAGCAAAAATAAGTCAAGAGAAGGAAGGAATCCTGCTATCTAAAATGATACTAATGTAAAATAATAATTCATGATTAATATGGGAACAATTATTACAAATTATAACAGCATCATCAATTCCCAACTTGAAAGAAAATAGCAACAAAAGAATAGAAAGGTTACAATTGCAATGATACTTATACAAAACAATATTTAATATTTATTATGGAGGCAATAGCACAGCCAAAATATTTCATGTATAACAACATCATCTATTTCCAACTGGAAAAAAAACAGGAGAAAAAGAATGAAAATGTAAAGATAGTTAGACACCCAATTCTATTACAATATGTGCTGTGAAGCCTGATGGGGAATCCATTCTAGGCATCAGTGATGTAATTACCAGAAGTCAACAAAGATTCACCAAGAATGAATCTTGCCAGACAAATCTTAACTCATGTTTTGGTTGGGCAACTTCCTTAATAGGTTGTTAGAGTGCTACATACCTTAATTTCAGCAGAACATTTTCCAAACATTCTGATTAGCAAGCTAGCTAAGCTGGATTTGATTACATAGGTATAGGATGGATACAGGTCTGGCTCAAAAATCATACTCAAGGAGACCATACATCAATAGCTTCTCATCGAATGAGGGACAGGTACTAAGAGAAATGCAGCAAGGTTCAGTACTGGACATTCTTAAATATAAATAGTTTGGAAATTTGGAGGTGATAAAAATTAAGTGAATAGCTAATGTCCTGGATATCAATATTTACTGCAAGTAACATTTAAAGCCACTCGTTCTACATTAAAGTACATACGGTCATATCTTTACCACCACTTAACAAAATCCAATTGCTTATGAAGAAGCAGTCCATTTCTGACTTATGAATGTGAACACTAATGTCACTCAATTTCTATCTGCAGGGATGTCTTCTAGTGATGACATTCTGAATTTCTTTTTCTCTTTTATTTGACAGTATTCTTATTTTACTCATTTTTAATCTTATGCTTTATATTGTTTTACTATATTTCTATATTTTATTCATAACCCTTTCTCTAGCATTTAAGTCTTTTTTTTAGGTTTCAAAGAACTATTATGTTTTCTTTGTTGTATGTGGCTATTGTTTCTAAGATTTGTTTTTAAACTTTGCAAGTCATTAACCACATGACTTGATTTGATATGATACTGTATGTCTTTGGGAATAGTCCAAAACATCATAATTTAGCCTTTGTACCCCTAGAACATCACCTTTATTTGATAGGATTTGGTTATAGCCATCCGAGGCAGTAAAGAATTCCAATTTTCTCCCTTTTTATCAAATGCAATGGATAGGGAACACACCCCTGTTGCTAATCCAACTGGGCTGACTATCTCTGCTTTCTGCAAAGTTGTCAGTACCATTTATGGTCAAGAGTGTACAACAAGAATTATTCTGATTCAGGTCTAGTGACATAATGAATTACATATGTCCAGGGCTTTTTTTGTCATAGAACGCCCAGAACGGAGTTCCGGCACCTTTTTGGGATGGAACTTTGTAGGGTAGGCAAGGCAGGTTGTATGACATGTGTGAGTTCCGGCACCTTTTTTTTTTTTATAGAAAAAAAGCACTGCATATGCCCCTGTCAAGAATGAATATATGCTGTCAGATACTAAGCTTAATGAATATCCCAGTACAGTTGCAATCCCTCAATGCAGCTTTACAACCAAGGAATATTACAATGTGCTTTTATCAGCTGAGCATAATTGCACCAGGATGACAAAGTATTGCTTCTCAAAGGAGAAACCACTTTGACACATAGTTCCTTATGATGGGGCAGAAAAAAAAAGTCACTGAGAAGGAAGATGTATTCCATACAAGGCAAAAAAAAAGCAGGAATGTTTTGTAAGATAAGTCTCTTATTTTGGCTTAAACCTAATTTTAGTACAAAATGGACATCCAAGGGCTTTTTTTTTTTTTTTTTTTTGGTGTAAATGAAGTACTGCAGCTTTGACTTTCTTTATGGTACAATATTTTTTTCTTCTTTGCTTCTCTAGGAACATCTCTCAGAGTTGCTTTGTTTTGCTAACTCACTGGTTTTTCCAAAGAAGAACATGCCACTTGTTATGGAGTAATTTGTCAATTAGAGAATGAAAGAATAGACTTAAAAATATGGTATGAGACATATTCATCCTAAGCATGGAAATCTGATTTAGTAATCACAAACTTTCACATATGGGAAGTAATTATTTCTTGACAGTGGAAGATATCGGTATCAATTAACAAAATAGACAGTTTACAGAATACCCAAACATACAAATAGAATATTTATTATAATTGATTCTGTAGGATAGTAGCGATTGCCTATAGTGCAAGCTTCTTCAAAATAGTGTCATATAAGTGGGGAGGGGAGACTGTAGCAAATGGTTTTCAGTAACTATGTATACATTGATATTACTGGTACACAAATTTTGTGCAATTTTGTATTAATTATACAAATTTAACCATGTTTATATGGTTAAAGTTATGCTGTATACATAATGAAGAGAGTTAACTGAAGAAGATGCATGTGCACACACACACACACACACACACACACAGAGAGAGAGAGAGAGAGAGAGAGAGAGAGAGAGAGAGAGAGAGAGAGAGAGAGAGAGAGAGAGAGTGAGAGAGTATCTTGCAAATATTTGATCACTGGGAGTGCTAACCAACTAACTTAATTAATGAACTGTTTCATTATTCTTAATTGATCATTTCAGGATCAATATGAATTATTTCCTTGGATCTAACAATAAAACATACATTTCAATAGCTATATGAATTTGAAAGCTATAATTTACAGTGTCAACTGAGTTTTCTGCAACTAAAATTAAGAGTTTGGTGATGATCCATGACACCTTCGCTCTGCTAATAACAATGCAAAGCTTCATATTGGTATTCAGTGTGGGAATCTCATAGCTTATTCAGAGCACATGCAGGATTCATAAAGACATTTATTTGCATAATCACCTCACCAGGTGGAATAACTGACGGATAACATCCATCCTAACTACCCCAAAAATGAAATAAGTTTCCACAGGTCACCAATATTCAGCTAGAATGAATGTCTCTCTTGAGCCTTCATTAATTAAGAATGCAGGCAAGGTTAGTTTAAGAGAAATACTACCATACATAATATTTACAATTTCAATTCTACTATCTCTCAGAAAAACAAACAAATAAAATTAATATTCAGATACAACATACAGATCTTAACTTTTGAAACCTCGAATGATTAAGCATGAAAAATAAAAGTTTTGACATTTATTGATAAGCAAAATAAGGAATGTTCCAAAAGTATAACCAACAACTGACCACATTCAGACACAAGCTTCAGTTCAGAATGGCTACACAATTGTAATTATGACAACCAGTTCCATATAATCACTTTTTTATTTATTAGGGTTGTGAAAAGATTCAAGATTCAATTAAAAGAAAATTCAATTGAGTTTCCAAGTAAAATTAGCTATTTTAAAGAAGAAAAAAGAAAAGCCAGTTCAAATTTTTCAAATTGAATCAAGTTCTTTAGATAACTATGACTTGTATAAACTAATTGTATTTACCTTTAATCATTCAACCAATTCATAGTGTCTAAAATTTCTGTCACTTCCTTTTTCATAGGGTTTTTATCTTAAGCAAGTAGTATTAATTGCAAGATGTGTTGCAATTTTATTTAGAATATAAAAATTAAAGAGTTCCAATTTGCATATTTTGTAAAAAAAATCACTGTGACAAATCTCTTTAAAAATACAATGAAATAATTTCTTCTCAGTCTGAATGTAAAAATAATGTAAATTAATATTTTAAAAAGTCCATTGATTACAATCCCTTGTAAAATGCCAATGGAAGAAGATAATAGAGATGTGAAAGGGGTATAAATCATTTGGATATATAATTCTTTTCTTCCCCTTTCAAAATATCTGACTATTGGCCTTATGGCTATGATGAAGTCTTGCTCTGAGGCAAGAAATTTACTAAGGTATTCGGGACTTCTTCTCTCTTTTTTTTAACAAAACCTCTGATATAGAAACAGGAAGCATTTGTGCTAAAAATGAAGTAGTCTGCCCAGTTAATATGGTTGGGAATGATTTTGTTCTCCATAGAATCAGAGGTCTCAAAATTTGACAATGTTAAGACTTGTGGACTTCAACTCCCAGAATTCCACAGCCAGTCATTCTGGGAGTTGAAGTTCACAAGTCTTAAAGTTACCACGTTTGGAGACCCCTGCCATACATGATAGACTTTGCATAACTGTAACAGTTTTTTTTTTTAATTTGTTGAAGGAAAGGAAGAAAAAAGAACTAATGATGGGAAAAAGCAGTTTATAAGGCACTGTTATTATTCATTATATTATTCATTAATTTTGAATGAATAATGATCCAGATACTATTGCATTGATAGCTCCTGTGGGAACTTTTTTAAAGATTGGACAGACTCATATATTGGTGAAATATTCAACAAATTGATTTAATTACCATACCTGGGATCAATGGAGATCAGAGACAGCTCCAAACCTGAATCTAATATTGAAAAATCTTTATCCTCCCTTGGAACAGAGCTTTTCAATTTCTCATCTTTAAAAAGGAGAGAGAGAGAAAAAAAAAGAATGGTTCCAGGGCTATCCTTGTTTTTCACTTGACTCTTGATCTGGCTATTCAGACCAACCAGTGAATTTGTTTACTGGTTGCTTGCAAAACGGGAGGGGAAAATGCCACTGGGAAAGGAGGTGGATGTTTGAACATCTTCATATTCCCAATTACATCCTATCGGTCTCCTGTTGATGGGCATAGGACTTCTCCTGTTTAATTTGAATATTAATTTACTTTCCAAATATACCCGTAAATTCACATTTTCTCTAAAAATTCAAAAAACCAACTTGTATTTTAATATAAAGGTCAAAAAATTAGCTTGCAACAGAAAAGTGCATATATATATATATATATATATATATATTATTTCCAACCTGCACATTAGTTTGGGAGGCTTCGACATTTCAAATTCCTATCTCAGCATGTTTCTTTGGCTTCTTAGACATTTTTGTCATAGAGTTTATATCCTAGTTCATCTTGTGTTAAAACCTAAATGACATGGGTCGGCTAAATACACCTTTGATCAATCACAAATAAAAACGGTTTCCAATAAGGGTTCGTTATATAAAAAGATTATGACTCCTTCTTCACTAAAAGGGGATAGCGACTTAATATTTAGGGTAAGATTCTCAATATCTTATAACGTTTCCTTCTAGTCTCACACAAGAGAGTCTGTTAGAAACATTGTCTGGGGTTTGTGTACTTTGATTTACCTCAGAGAGCCCTCTAACATATTCCAAATACCAATACTTTAATTACATTTTCTTTTCAGGCAAGTTTATGTTAGGCTTAGGTTTAATTAAATATACTGCTGTACAAACTTATTTAGCTTTTTCATTGCTTGGCATTTGTTGTCTGTCATGATTTATTTGGGTCATCATCATGTAATGCATGTCTAAAACCATCTCAGACCCATTCAGACCCAATTTTAATTTAGAAAAGCAGAAGGGTAAGCAAGCATGTGAAACAAGAAACCAATACTCCCTTTTAAATGAATGTATCATGTTAACTTCCCACAAAAGGAAAGTCACATTTCTGTTCTGCCTTGCTTGAGTTTGTGCTCCTTCTTATTTTTTCTTATTTATTTATTGCAAATGGCCTGAGGGACATATTGCCTTTAAAAAAGGGAGCAGGCAACTTATTACTTCCAAGTAGAGTTGAGAAGCACAGCATTATATTATATTGTACTGTGGTTTTATAAGGCTGTTAGCCGCCCTGAGTCCGGTGAGGAGAAGGGCGGGGTACAAATTAAATTATTATTATTATTATTATTATTATTATTATTATTATTATTATTATTATTATTATTATTATTATTATTATTATTATTATTATTATTATTATTATTATTATTATTATTATTATTATTATTATAGTATAAAACTAGTACAAACCTTGGTTGTAGAAACAGAGGCATAGAATCAAAATCATGTGAAGTATTAGTACCGCTTTATAAATCCTTAGTAAGACCATACCTGGAATACTGCATTCAGTTTTGGTCACCACATTACAAAAAAAGATGTTCAGACTTTGGAAAAAGTGCAGAGAAGAGAAACTAAGATGATTAAAGACCTGAAGACTAAAACATATGAAGAAAAGTTGCAGGAACTGAGTATGGCCAGTTTAGAGAAAAGAAGAGCTAGGGGTGACATAATAGCAGTATTTCAGTATTTGAGGGGCTGCCACAAAGAAGAGGGGCTCAGCCTATTTTCCAAAGCACCAGAAGGCAAGACAAGAAACAGTGGATGGAAACTAATCAACGAGAAAAGCAACCTGGCAATAAGGAGAAACTTCCTAATAGTTAGAACAATTAACCAGTGGAATGTCTTGAGTTCAAAAATTGAGAGTGCTCTATCACTGGAGGCTTTTAAGAAGAGACTGTTTGGAATGGTATAGGTCTCCTGCTCAAATGGGGTTGGACCAAAAGACCTCCAAGATCCCTTCCAGCTCTATTTTGATTGATTATTTCCCGGTTATATTGTACGTCCTAACTTATTCTCTCACATCAGTTCCAATCTCCAGTCCAAACAGTTGGATATCAAGGAAGCGTGAAACATATAGTTTTCAGTAATGTATCTTTAACACTTGTCAGTGGTAAATATAAAATCTTGGAAGCTTTTCAATCACCTTAGCTACAAGTTGTAGACTTGAGACAAGCTAATTATTTCCCAGATCTTCAGGGTCAGGAAAGGTTCCATTAGCGATGGTCTCATTACTTTGTTTTTTTTCTTCTTCTGCTTCTTCTTTTCTTTTTGGTATTTTGAGGCAGAAGGGGACAATTCTTTTCACAAAGCATTCTTTTACTTCCCTTAACAAATGGGCCAGTCAAATCTTGATCAACTGAATCAGCCAAGATGATGATAGCAAATGGAAATCTTCATTTTCAGCATACTCAGTGAAAGGAAGAATTCAACTAATTCTTAAAAAAAAGAAAGAGGGTGTTTAAGATCATTCATGTTCATCTCCCGGACCATTTCTGTATTTCACAGATAGACCAGGGCATTAGGTAAAGAAAGTCAATCCTCAAGCACATTCAGGAAGCTGTTCAGATCCATCAAGTGCCTTTGCAGAACATTTTTATTACTCTTTGTGGAAGTTCATAGCATCGTTATGTACAAACAGCTTTAGTACTTGTTATAAGCCTTGCAGTTATGACTAGATGTATCAACTGAGACGGTCTTGAAAGGAAGTTGTTAAAATATAAGCACAAAAGGAGCTTTGCGTTTTTATTGTTAAATTAAGTTTTCCATTATGCATGTTGAGGTAGTGTCACTATCACAATCTAAATTATAGTATCCACATCTAGTACACACATGCACTGTTGAAACCAATCTTCCTTTTTTATAACAGCTGAAAGAAATAAGAAAACGCTTTTTGTCTGAGTATAACTGGATTAATTTTTTTTGAAGATTTATCTATACCCTCACTTTGATCCCCATTCAAACTAAATGTCCCTTTGAAAAATTCCTGTGAAGCTAAACAACCCCTTGCTTGAAATATATGGAATGGAGCAGATACTGTTTCTCTTCATTCAGCAACAAGGATTTTCACAAAGCAGATTGCTTGATTAAGGCAGATGAGCCCCATATTAATTCTTCATCATGCAGTGCAATGTATTTCTAAAATGCACTTCACCAAGGCTACACAAATCTTTGTTTGTAGATGATCTGGAAGCAACAGCTGATGCAAAATGTGGCAGTTAGATTCCTGGCAGGAGTATCCCATTAGCATACAGTAGAATAATGTAAACTGTTCAGGCAACTCAGTAGGGTGCCTAAGTCTGTGATCCACAGCATGAAGTAACTATATGGATGAAATAGGTCTCTCCTTCACTCGCATATATTTTTGACCAGGAATAAAGTCAGCAATAATCTCTTTATATAAAAAAAACCATTTGGGATATGCATTTAAATTGAGTTCTGTCTTAATACATTCCTCAATAGAGTCATTTAGGTGAGATGAGCAGTGTAGAAATTTAATAAATAAATAGATGAATAAAGTATCATGTTTTCTAGCTTCAGGTTTTTATACTGAGCATTGGCCACTAATATATTAGCCATAAAAGAATTCCATGAAATCATTAGCCATTTGAAAGTCTGGACAAAGGCATTACAAAATAAAGAGGAAAAGGAAGAGCTTGTAATCTGTACAGTTAAATTTGTTTTTATAATTTCGTTTTGTTTAGTTTTGTTCAACCTAAATTGAGACTCATGGCATTATCAGTATCAAACACCCGGAAATGAATGTTGTATGAGTTAATTGTCCTACAAAAAATATTTACGATGCTCCAGTAAGTCTAGATGAGCTCATTTTTTTCTGTGAACCAGATGGCACAGCCATAGCCCCATGGTAGTAATTATGATTGAATTTGCCACCATTATGTATATGCAAACAAGTCTTAAGCATCTTCCACAAAATATTAATGGCAAAAGAATGTATTCATGTGCTAATGCATCTGCTGTTATGCACAAGACCTATTTAGAGTTAATAATAAATTGTGGAATTAGAACTCTTAATATTTCTGCTTGCTAATCCAATTTTTGAATTCTGAATGAGTGTTGCTTCCATTATTTTTGAAAAATACTGATTTGTGGACAAGTGTTGTCTGCACTTATATTACAATGATACTGGTATCCCTTTGCTGACAATAGACAAACTAAATCAGATCAAGCGGTGCTTATGGTATTTCTAGTTGTTCTTCTTTTAGGATCAGGTGCAATTTTTCAGGACTTCTGAAGAACTAGATCACAAGATGATAACTATTCATTTTATACACATTTTCCCACCCAAGTTTGTTTCCACTGAGGATACATATTGCTCTGAAAAGTCTTGTTTTTCACATAAATCCAACTAAATTGCCATTGCTTCAACACTTCACACTTAACTGAGATGAGGTTGGCATGCTGACAAGACTGAGCTCTCTTAGATTTTAGATTTCGTTATGTTCGTGTAAAAGAAAATGGACTTGTCTAGATTAGGTTAAATAGTTTTACCTCGTGATGACGTTTATTTACCGTAACAGTACCATCTGAACAAACTTTTCTTCCTCCCACCTTCCCTCTTAAACCTTTTGAACGAGTGTCTTTTACGGAATTACTCTTCCTAGATATTAGATTCCATAACTGATGATGTCTCTTCAGCTTAGAGTGCTGTACTCAGATTACTAATGGTTGCTTCTTTTTCAAGATTTAGGAAGGGTAGAGATGAGGAGAGAGATCAAGGAACTCCAGGAAAGGTCTTAGACAAATTTGATTGAGGATTTGGAGTATCTGTGTGAAGCATGAGGTATTTTATCAATATGTTGGTTTTGCTCTGAAAGTTATATAAATACTCTTGCTACAAAATGTGGACATAGTACAACTTCTGGTGGCAAGCCATTAATTATTTAATTGATTAATTGTTCTCATTGTCAGGAAATGTCTTCTTAATTCTAGATTGGATCTCTCTTTGATAATCTTCCATCCATTACTTCTTTCCTACCCTTTGGAGAATAGGTCAACCCCCTCTTGTCTGTGATATCCCCTCAAATATTAGGGATGTCATCACCTCAAATATTTTTTCATTAGACATACCTATTTTCCACAACCCTTCAGCATATGGTTTAGCCTTCTAATCATCTTTGTTGCTCTTCTTCGAATTAATTCATTCTTACACAAAGACAAAGACAAAGATAAAGACAAAGACAATAATAATAGAGTTGGAAGGGACCTTTGAGGGCTTCTAGTCCCACACCCTGCTCAGGCAGGAAACCCTATACTATTTCAGACACATGGTTGTCCAGTCTCTTCTTACAAACTTCCATTGTTGGAGCATTCACAACTTCTGGAGGCAGATTGTTCTAACTGTCAGGAAATTTCTCCTTAGTTCTAGGTTGCTTCTCTCTTTCATTAGTTTCCATCCATTGCTTCTTGTCCTGCCTTCAGGTGCTTTGGAGAATAGCTTGACTCCCTCTTCTTTGTGGTAACCCCTGAGATGTTGGAACACTGCTATCATATCACCCCTAGTCCTTCTCTTCATTAAACTAGACATACCCAATTCCAGCAACTGTTCTTTGTATGTTTTAGCCTCCAGTCTCCTAATCATCTTTGTTGCTCTTCTCTGTACTCTTTCTAAAGTGTCAACATCTTTTTTACATCATGGTGACCAAAACTGGATGCAGTATTCCAAGTGTGGCCTTACCAAGGCATTATAAAGTAGTATTAACACTTCAATGATCTTGATTCTATCCCTCTGTTAACGCAGCCTAGCACTGTGTTGGCTTTTTTGGCAGCTGCAGCACACTGTTTGCTCATGTTTAAGTGATTGACCACTAGGATTCCAAGATCCCTCTCACAGTTACTACTATTGAGTAAGGTACCACCTATACTGTACTTGTGCATTTGGTTTTTCTTTCCTAAATGTAGAGCCTTACTTTTTTCACCATTGAATTTCATTTTGTTAGTCTGTCAAGATCCTTCTGTATCCTAAGCCTATCTTCTGGAGTGTTGGCTATTCTTGCCAGCTTGGTGTTGTCTGCAAATTTGATGAGTCCCCCATCTACCCCCTCATCCAAATCATTGCTGAAGATGTTGAAGAGCACTGGGCCCAGAACAGAGTCCTGGGGCACCCCACTTCCCTCCATGTAGATGCAGTTCTATTGAGGGCCACATGCTGAGTATGGCCGGTCAGCCAGCTACGAATCCATCTGGTGGTGATGCTGTCTAACCCACATTTTTCTATCTTATCAAGTAGTGGGTTGTGGTCTACTT
The DNA here is from genome assembly GCF_001527695.2 of Protobothrops mucrosquamatus. NCBI lineage: Eukaryota > Metazoa > Chordata > Lepidosauria > Squamata > Viperidae > Protobothrops > Protobothrops mucrosquamatus. The sequence continues at coordinate 99,037 of NW_015387235.1, read as the reverse complement.
TATCAAATGCCTTACTGAAGGCCAAGTAAATTATATCCACAGCATTACTCTGATCCAATAATTTAGTCACCTGTTCAAAGAATGGAATAAGATTTGTATGGCATGATCTGTTTTTGACAAACCCATGTTGGTTTTTGGTTATGACTTTGTTTGCCTCTGGGTATTCACTGATTCGTTGCTTGATTATCTTTTCCAGAATCTTCCCAGGTATTGAGGCCAGGCTGGTCAATCTGTAGTTTCCCCTTTTTTGAAATAGTCTTACCAATGTAATGCTAATACTTCATGTGATCTTGATATTATCCCTCTGTTGATGAACCTAGGACTACATTTGCTTTTATGGCAGCTGAAGCACACTGCTGGTTCATACTTAAGTGATTGTCCACTAGGACACCTGGATCTGTCACAGTCACTGCTGTTGATCCAGGTGTCACTTAGTCTTTATCTGTGCATTTGTTTTTTTCTAGACTAAGTGTAAGACCTTATTTTTCTTATCACTGAATTGAATTTTGTTTAATAGAGTCCAGTGTTCAAGTTTGTTAAGATCTTCTGTATCTTGAATCTATTTTTAAAAATATTTTCTCCCAGCTTTATGTTATCTGCAAATTTGATGAGTGCCCCTTTTATCCTCTTATCTACATCATTTATGAAGATATTGAAGAGTATTGGGCCTAAGACATAATCTTGAGGTACCCCAGTGCATGCTTCCATCCATTTAGATATAGTTCCATTGAGGACCACACTTTGAGTTGGTCAGCCAGCTAGGAGCAAGAGAAAACAAGTCAATATTCATGCATTTTATATTTTATTTAGTGACAATGAAATAAAAACATTTATTGATACGTTTGCCATCTTATACCACAATTTCCTCATGATTTTCATGTGTTCAGAGGGAATTTTTTATTATGCTTTAAATGCATAATGTAAAGTACATTATGCCTTACATAACAAATTCAATGTCTATGATATATTAGGTGTGAAGTAACCTTTTAGAGAATCCCATTGAATATATGTATGGAAGTTAATAATGTGCCCCTTGAGATATAAAAGCTGGAATGACCATCATTTTTGCTTTTCTTCAGCTCTATGACCACATGCAGCTTTCAAGTTAACTTAATGTGGTCTTCAGCCAAGTGTCAAAATCTCCATGCAGGAGATTAGCTTTGGTCCCGAGTAATAGCTATTTATACTTGCTAAAAGAGAGAATAAGTGTGAGTAAAAATGAGGAGGCAGATAGGAATCTGAGAAGGAATGGAAATATATAGATTTGTATTCTACCCCGATTTCTTGCTTTAGTTCTATCCAAAAAAATGCTTCCCAACAGATGAATCCTGAAATTATATCCTGCATCTCAACCAACAAAACAAAGCAAAGCAAAAAAAAAAATGTATGGAGGTTTAGGGCTAGAAAGTTGGTGTCACAGGTATGGTGGATTTGTTTTATATTAGCATGAAGAATTTACAAAATCTGGGTGAGTCTTACAAAACTTCTAAACTCCAGTCAAGTAAAAAAAATATTGTAAACCCATGGACATTGCCTTTTTTAAAAAAAGAATAACTGTAATAAAGAGTGAACAATTATTTCAGCTGATGATAGTCTTATTGTAGGTTTTCATTATAACCTGTAATACATTATTTGGCTTCAAATAATGATGTAGATTGGAAGAATCTTCTTTGTTAAAAAAATGAAAATAATTTGAAATTGTTATTGATTGTTTCTTTAGAGTGAAAATTAAATCTCAGCAAGAGTTGGCCGTTTATGATGTTCTCAGAAGCCCCAGAATCAAACAAGGTTTCTGCAAAGTGTTTACAAAGAATGTACTAGAACAGCGGTTCTCAACCTATGGGTCGTGACCCCATTTGGGGTCGATCGACCATTTCACGGGGGTCACCAAGCAAGGCTGTCCGCCATTTTTCCCCCTTTTCCGGCGGGTGCCTTACCTCCCTTGAGCTGGGCCAGCTGGTGGTCGGCCTGTTCCGTCTCTGCTGCTTGCCAGCTATGCCTCGGCCGGCGCAGGGGGCGGAACCACACATGTGCGGCGCTCCAGGGCAGGGAAAGTCCTCGACTTACGACCGGTTGGGTAGTCCTCGACTTACAACCGGTTTAGTCCTCGATTTACGACCGATTGGGGGTCACGGCATTAAAAAGGTTGAGAACCACTATACTAGAAGAACAAAATCAACTTTTGATAGATTGTGAACAAAGGAAAAGAGAATAACCTTGATGCAACCTCTATCCTTGCAATTTAAAATACTTCACAATTTTAAATGTATCTATCTGTTCAAAATAGATACTGTTGCTTTCTTTTATCTAACTCACCTATGGCATAGGCTAGATGCAAATATTTCCAATAATTTTATTCTGATTTATGCTTCAGTACCATCTCCTTCACTTTCCTTCATGCTTTTCCACAATCCTTCCAAAGTCAGAACTGAAGTCAGACCTGAAGAAGTTTCTTGGATGAGAAGCTAAACATCTTCAAGGAAAAACAATGTTCAGTTGCCTTTTGAAAAAGCACCTTTGGGACAACCATGAACTTCATGACTGAGAATCTCCATAGACAATCCTTCCAAGTTCAGCATTATAACACTATTAGCATCATGATGATCTTTTAATGTAAGCTCTGAAGGAAGGAAGGAAATAATAATAATAATAATAATAATAATAATAATAATAATAATAATAATAATAATAATAATAATAATAATAATAATAATAATAATAATAATAATAATAATAATAATAATAATAATAATAGTAAAGTTGGAAGGGACCTTGAAGGTCATCTAGTCCAACCCCCTGCTCAGGCAGGAAACCCTATACCATTTCGGACAAATNATTACTACCCATAAATACTTGTTGCATTTCCCAGAATCAATTTAGGACAAATACCGAGGTACCACTATATTTGAATTAAAAAATATATAACTTTTTTACACATCCATAGGTACAATAAACAGTCCTTCTTTGTTCCCATTTCCAGCTTGAATTTGAATGGCTTTATATGTTCCAGACAATTTCTCTGGTGATATATACCAATGGTACATTTTCTCCTTCGCTTCCATTGCTCACATACAGACATCTGAGATTGTCACTGTTCCTTATTTGGCCATCAAAGGAGGATTTATCTGGTCACCTGCAAACTCATTTGGATATCTCTGTCATGGAATGAAAAGGAACATATCATTACTACCCATAACTACTCATTGCATCTTCCAGAACCAATTAAGGACAAATACCGAGGTACCACTATATTTGAATCCAATCCTGGAGAATGATCATGGAATCATTCTCTGAAATACAAGAAAGCAATCATTTATGAGGTTTTAAAAAGCTCTAAAATTTTGAAAGACTTTGAAATATAATTTAACTTAATTATTATTGTTCTTTTAATATTTCTATTAACTTTGTTTACTGTTGTTATTATAAGCCACTATAAGAGCATGATATACTTTGTACTAAAATTAGTAAAAGTTATTGTTCTTGTCTTCAGTGATGGTACTATTGTTTTGTACAAACGTTTTCAAAGAGTCTACAATTTTAATCAGATTTTAACTTACTATAAATATAAATACATTTTTGAAAATTTCTACTTACAGATTGGATGGGCAATTTCTCCTTATCTCTTCCTTCCTTCCTTCCTTCCTTCCTTCCTTCCTTCCTTCCTTCCTTCCTTCCTTCCTTCCTTCCTTCCTTCCTTCCTTCCTTCCTTCCTCCCTCCCTCCCTCCCTCCCTCCCTCCCCTCTCTCCCTGTTGTTGAAACAAAGAAAGTGAGGATAATTGTGTGATATGATAAAATATCAAATATGAAAAATCAAAATTGATAGATTACATAAACAATCTGTGGTAGTCCCAGTGGTTTTCAGAATAGTTGGTGCCAAAAAATATTGAATGGCGCTCAGAAAATCCATGCATTGACAAAAATTTCCATCTGCCAATTACAAAAGGTTGAACTTCTGGCATAGCTCTCATCTTCCTCAGAACACACATGCCCCCAAAACATGTCAAGGTAGGCAATTATTACTGTATTTTCATTGTAAAACATTTATACTGCATGTAAATCGTTTTAGGGGAATTCTTTCCCTCAAAAGCAGAATATAAATAGTTATGATAAATAAAGGATAAATACAATAAATGCAACAGTGTTCTGTGGATATAAATTGTATATGTTCACAAGAATTTATGATACTAACCATCTAGACAAAGCATACATTTTAGAATGAGATATTTAAAAGTACCGGGAGCACATGGAAATTCTACTAACTTAACACAGCTGAATGTTATATTGACAAAGCATATAAAGCTATTTTCATTGGTTTTATTACTGGGACCCAGTATGGAAGTATGGAAATATAGAAGATGCAATCCTGTGCTTCCCTCTCATTGTTACTGTACCTGGATTTTTGCAGCCCAGATATAGTAGTCTTAGTTTATTATTCTCCTAAAATTTAGTAATTTCTATATTTGAAAGAGTTCTGTATGCTCAGGATTGTCTTCTTTGGATTAAATAAATCCCTCTTAACTTATATTAAATATTTCTTGCAAAAATTCAGAACACCACAGTTAATTTTCCCAGAATTTCTACCTTTGTGACAGGAACTACATTGAATCTATATTATTTCCAAAGCATATCAAATTCCAGGTAAACTTTGCTTAGTAGGACTTAACAAAGCAGAAGAAGAGCGAAGAGCTAAGACTGAGAGTAAAAAAGCAACACTGTAAGGGCAGTTCTTTTCATATTTGCTGTCCACTGGGTCATGAAGCTTAACACTCTTCTAACAGCCACAAAGCCTTTTAGAGGATAATGACAACATCCAGTGTTTGTGTGTGCTATAAAGTATACTGGCATTGTACTGTATGTTCTAGTTTTAGACCTATTGGGTAAATAGCAAATGATAGAGCTACTGTGCGATCCACTGTATGTTTAAACTAAAGGAATCTAGTGGGTTTCACTTTCAGCTGGATGGATTGACTGTTCTCTTGTTAATATGGTTTGTTTCTATATTGGTTTGACTCACCTTTGTATAAGATAATCCCTTTGGTATGTCAATTAACCTGCAGCAATTTTGTATCATATCATTGTATCATATCTATGCAATTGACATATGTTAATTTACATACACACACACACACACACACACACACACACGAACAATTTGAACAATGTGCAGTTGAACACACTTTAAACTATAGAAATGATCATAGATTTTAGGAGGAGCCCTCCTATTCTACCACCTCTTACAATATTTGGCAACACAGTTTCAACAGTAGAGACCATCATGTTTCTGGGTTCTATAATCTCCCAGGATTTGAAATGAACATCTAATATTAGAACTATCATTGAAAATGCACAACAAAGAATGTTCTTCTAGTATCAATTCAGAAAATTCAGACTGCCCAAGGAGCTGCTGATACAGTTCTCCAGAGGAATTATTTGTACTTGTACAGTATAACTGTCTGGTTTGGCACAGCAAACAAACAAACAGGACAGGTAGAGATTTCAACAGATAGCTAGGACTGCAGAAAAAAACAATTGCTACCAGCCTGCTTTTCACTAAGGACCTGTATATTGCATGAGCCAGAAAGAGGGCTGAGAAAATACCTACAGATCCCTCATATCATGGACATAAACTGTGTCAATCCCCCCCCCTCAGGAAGAACACTGCTATAATTAAAGAACTAGACATAGGGACAGATTTTTTTCCTCATGCCATCACTCTGCTGAACACCTAATTCCCACAGCACAGTCTTACGTCTAAGGATATTTACCCATGTAGTAGGGTTGTATTGCTAATATCATTCTCATCTTTCCTTTTACTTTCTGCTATTGGTATCTTATGATTATATTATTTTGTTGTTTGTATGTACACTGACAGCTAATGCACCAGAGATTAATTCCTTGTGTGTCCAATTACACTTGGTCAATAAGGAATATTCTCTCTATATATATAATAATCAAATCATTATCTTTGCAAATAAATGAAAATTTCTTTTCTCTTCTTATTCTTTCTCTTTCTCTTTTACATGTTGCTGTGTCTTATTTTCTTTCACATACACTTTTACTTCACATACCCAAAGGGTCCTCAAAGCTACAATTATTTATTGTAGCTTGAATATGATATATTTAAAATCAAGATTGCCATTTTGACAGCTGCAATATATAAGTATTAAAAAGGTATAAATCATGATTAGCACATGGCTGTGACATTACCTTGAGATATGTTACACTTAATTGCTTTCCTTAAGCTTATGGGAAACATCATTCAAAAGGATAAATTTCATTTTTGTAATGGATTTCTATTAACAATTAGTTTTTAACTAGGGCAAAGTTGCTAAGTATATTCAAAATAATTCTATGACACTGGCATTCTTCCATACAGTACGTTCAGGAAAATGAACTTAGACACAAACTTCAGTGACAGTTTATTCTGATTATCTGACCTTCTTCTCAGACAATATGTAAAACTCCTAGCTATTGGGAGTTGACAAATGTAGCTAGGTATTAACCGATTGCTTTACAATAGGCATATAATATAAATGAAGGAACAGCATTCTATGGTTAAATATATTAATATTAATATTTAGGAAACAGGAAGGTCTAGTGTTAAAAGATGTTCAATGTTTGGAAACTGTTAAGCACAATCATATTTAAAAAAAAGTGCAGAGTACAGGTACATAATATACATAGTAATCCTACTAATTGACCAATGAATGAATTGTCAAGGACAATCAACAGTGTTCCACCATCTGAAAATGAGAAAAATATCAGAAAATCAATATTTATTTCCGTGATGGATCAGCATAAAATATAATCAGAAAAAAATCACATTTCTTTCAATAAAAAACATCCAAACCTATAAGAGATAAAAATAACTAAAAGCAGCATTAATAACACAATTTTATAATATTAAAACACTAAGATTTGCCCCCTCTGTTAATCTAAAAATAAAAAATAGTGACATCCTTAGTGAGTTTATGCATGTCCTGTACTTGCAATTATCTGTTTCTGAATTTTAAATATTGCAAGGCAAAATCTTGCAATGTTGTATATAATAAATTATTCTTTATCAGACCGAAAATAATCAGAAAACTCTCATCATCATCTATGACATGTGTAAATAAAGGAAGAATGAAAGCTTCTTGAGTTGATTGATAATAAAAGCCCTGGTAACACAGTGGTTAAAATGCAATATTGCATGCAAACTCTGCCCAGAGCCTGGAGATCGATTCTGATGAGGCTTAAGGTTGAGTCAGCCTTCCTTCCTTCCCGTCGGTAAAAGTTGGTAAAATGAGGACCCAGAATGTTGGGGGCAATATGCAAATAATGCTTACATTGTAACCCACCCAGAGAGTGCTGTAAAATGCCATGGGGCAGTATATAATGCTATTGCTATTACTATTGCTAATAGGATTCTGCACACTTGTGGTGGTCTCAAAAGCCTTTGTACTACATGTATAGATTCTCATACACATGGAGACATTAATTATCTCTCATTAAGAACTGCAGAGGGTTAACATTAAACTTAGCTCTGAGAATGTTTCTTTGCTGTGCAAGGGAAAATAAAGTAATTAAGTATCTGCCCAGCTGACATTTAAGAAACAACAACCAAGTTAAAGAAAATCAAGGGGGAAAAAATACCCAAGTCTTTGAAGAAGGGATGGAGAGGCAAGTCCCCACTCACTGTCATGCTTGAGTGCTCAAAAAATAAAACAAAAATGATGTGCAACTCTTGAGAACCAAAAGAGTAGAGTAGGTAGTAAGGCACTCTCAAACAGAAAGAATGTAAATGGTTTCTTTGTAAAAAAAAAGAAGTACCTTCTTCTCTTTAGGCTACTTCCTCCTCTTCCTTGCCATAACCTAATGATCTACTTTTATGACTTATGAATCCTAGATTTTTATTTATATAATGGTAACATTCCCATATGGTTCAGATACTATGCTTGTCTTTGGAGATTTACAGATATCATCTGATCCAATATCTCCCTTTCTTCACCAGGATGAGATTGGATGAATGGATGGACAGGAACTGAATAGAATAAAACAGAAGGGAATAAAATGGAATGAATACTACTATTACAGATCTTATATTGATTATGATGTGGAAAATCTTTTATTATTCCAGAAATTTGTAATTTTTTAACTTTGCAGAAATCATATTTGCATAAAGTCCAAGAAATGCTATTTGCCTGCCAAAAGACAGAACAGGTCAATTCATAGGTATGGCCAGTGTGCCAACAGAGAAGACTCAATTCAATGTTTATGCTAATTTATATATCTGTCTAAAACCTAACAGTTATTAAAAAAGAAATTGGCATAACAATATATCTCAATTTATGTAGATGTAATTTAATTAAGAAAAACATGTACTCAATTTAATCCTTCCATAAATATACATAAACAGATCCCAGACCCTTAAATATCAAACGGTTAAACAATTCAGCTGAGACCAATGGAGCTAAGTAAAGACTACTTGACTACTTTCAGAAATGTAGCACATATGATGGGGAAAGAACAATGCACATCAAAGTAGCAAATACTGTACACGTAGCAAAGAGCAGATTCAACTTTATAAATATCAGAATTTGTCAAAGAGATTTTCCTACTTAAGCTATATATAATTTTCCATGTGCCAAAATAAACTGGAGTGATAATTCAATGTAATTTCAAGAAGATAAGGACATAGAAGCAGGTTGTCCATAATGACTTCCAAGAAAAAAAAAAAGGATGGTTAGAAAGTATTGCTGGAATGGCTGGGGCCTATTGCCACCATTTGCCTCTGAGATGCATGTTTATTCTTCCTAATGTTATTTATTTATCTATCAAATATATATGGCTGCCCTTCTCATAAAATATTACTCTAACCAGCATACAATAAGACAATCATTATACAGCCAGGACTTATTAATATAAGTTTATAACATTCCTTTTTCATTTAATAGCTCTCCCTTAAAGAACAAAGATCTGAGAATGTACACATAAATATAATTCTTTCTACATTTACATATAATTCTGTTGAAATGACACTTTCCTGAGTTCAGAATGATATTCTGGTGGTCAAGGTACAACAGTTGGCATCAGTAATAGTCCTTTGGATCTAACCAAAGCATTGGATATGCCAGATATTGTTGTCTAAGTTACAGCCTTGGATGAACACTTGACTGGTTCAAGTTTTGTTTCCATATTATTTTGCACTATCGCTTGGTAGACTGCAGTCCTGGAAATTTCCCTTTAGAGCATGTATCCTTCAAGGATCTTGTTTTGTTCACATTGATTCCTTGGGTGCCCATATTCCTGAACAAAATTATCAGTATCATAGTTACATTGATGATACTCAAGTCTATTGTTCTTTTGTGGTTCTTGATGATGACCATGTTGACCATTGATAGAATGCCTTGTTACTGTTTTGTCTTGGTTATCTTCTTCCTATGTCAAATTGGATATGGGTAATGTGGAGCTCTTTACAAGCTGACTTGATTATATTTTCATTGTTGTTGTTGTTGTTGTTGTTGTTTTCCCCTTCCTAATTACTTCCTTGATTGTTCCATTTTCCTGAACCTCAGCATTGATTAATTTTGTACTTATGTGTTAATCTTACAACAAAGTCACAAATTTTCATTTGATGCATCTTTGTAGGATCTAGGATGAGTGTTTTATATATTGTGAACTTTCCACACACTATTTCTATGTTTTGTTAGATTATAAGGGTTTTCACTGGCTCTGTATTTGAGCTACAGCCAAGTTCAAAATAAACATTAGATTTCTGTTGACATCTACTTGGCACCTTTTTTTTAAAAAAAAAAGCTCTAGATTATGGATGGTGAATTCCAATCTATCCTCAACGGCTTTAGAAACTGGTCCATAACTGATTTCCCAAGCCAGGTCTTCCTCTCTTTCCCCAGAGTTCTCCTTAGGCTCCTTTAGATATTTTTCCCATCTTGCTTCCAAAGCCTTCAAATTTGCAAACTTTATAAGAATTCCCAGGCAGTGATTAGCAAGGACTCTCCCTGCAGTTACAGAAGATCTCATTTGTCCTCAGTAGAAATTATTATTAACTTTGAGCTTAAGGAGACCATTTTAAAAACTTTCCAGCAACTAAGCCCTCCCAACAATCTGTTTCAGGAAAGCATTGGCCAGTTGCTTTCTGGGGATCTTACTGGCTGAAATTACCCTTTCTGGTTATATGTGACACCAAAAAGATGCTGAAGTTCAAAAACTTCAATGTTTTTCTTATTCTGTTTCTTCAAAGTCCAACTTTCACCTCCATAGAGTATCATGGGGAATACCATTGCACTATTCTGTTCTTTGTAGTATAGACACATCAGGACATTTGAATGTATTTTCCAAGACCTTCACAACTGCTTATCAAGAGCTAATCTGCAATGTATTTCTTGGCTCCTTGTTCCTTTACCATTGGTGGTTGCTGCCAAATCATTGCAGGCACCCACCACTTTGTTATCTGCATTGTTTAATTTCTAAGGCCGGTTGTTCTACCTGCTTTCATTAATTTGGGGTATGTGGGTCAGTTTGAAACAACCCCTTCTTAAATCAATAGCCTACATTCTGTATTCTTAAATATTCCTATTGAATTGTCTTTTTGTTTCTCAATCTGGTCAGATGCAGCTTTTTATTTTTTCCCCTTTCACTGATCAGTACTTAAACAGTAACTTCAGATAAAACTATATTGATATAGTTTTATATAAGATAAGATAAAACCTGGTCATTGATTCAGTGATAACTAAAAGCATACAAAGCTAAAGCAGGTACTCCTTGCAAAATGTTTTAGCAGCCAGTATTTACAAATTGGATATTTGTTTGTACATCTTATTCCCAAGTGGATTCTGATTGAAGTGTCACTCAGTCAAAAGAAGACTTGAAACAATAAAGTCTAGAGAGGTAAAAATCTTCAGATATGGCCACCTGAGAGAGTAAGGGACTTGCAAGATAAAATAACGACAGGCTCTGCAGAATTTTCTCTAATCTTCTATCATAGAGGCACAGCCAAATTATATGAACTCAACTCATACCAATATGGTTTGTTTTCTTTGTTTCATGTTTTCCTTCTGCATAGAGATTGATTCTTCTACCCAATGGCTGTATTCAATATTTGTCAAGAATTGTTTTGACTCACACAGCAAAACAGCTCTTTGCAAGTTTAAAAAGCAGTGATGAGGTAGTAAGACATGCATGCTATTTAATTTAATGGCGAAGCATATACTGTAGTAGACCCCAGATTTAATAGTTGCTTCTCCATGTCATGCTGTGAAAGATTTCCTAGTGAAGAGCTATCAGTCAATGTCAATATTACTCGATTAAATGGAATAGTGGCCTGGCTTGATTCAGATACATTTTATTGAAAAATACAATAGATAAGAAAAAAAAATAAAGTCCTAAAGCGAGTTGGTATCTGGAAGGTGTTATTTTTTCCTAGTAAATTTGTACTGACCTTCAGATAATGTTTAACAAGTCATATTCTGATTCAGAATATATTAGAACAAAAATACATCAGTAACACAGATATAACAGTAATGCACACAGAACAGATGAGTTGTTTTTTTTTATAAATGAAAAACCGGTTTGGTTTAGTGTTTAAGGCATTAGGCTAGAAACTAGGACACTGTGAGTTCTAATCCCACCTTATCCCCAAAGTCTTAGGCACAAAGCCAGACTGACCTTGGGCCAGCCATTTTCTCAGTCCTAGAAAGGAGGCAATAAAAAACCACTTCTGCAAAACCTGCCAAGACTGATCCAGGGACTTGTCTGGAGTGAAACACTGACTTAAAGGCACACAAATCTACATAAAATGACTGTCTGCAATTTCAACTAAAATACTTTAAAATTATTAAATCATGCTCATTCATTCCTTAGTCACTTCCCATTTTGATTACAACATTTTTTACGTGGGACTGCCCTTGAAGACCATTCAGAAGCTACAACTGCTTCGGAATTCAGCAGCATGGATACTATGCAGGTTCCACACTACACCTCTGTTGCACTGACTCCCAATTTTCTTCTGCATGCAATTCAAGGTGCTGGTTATCATCTTTAAAGCCCTACCTGGAACAGGACTAAGTTATTCAGAGAACAACCACTCCTTGACAATATCTGCCTCTCCCACTAAATTGGATAGGAGCAGTCATCCTCCATGACCCTAATCTGAAAACGTGCCATATTTTTAATAATAATTTTATTAAAATTATTAAATAATTAGTAATTACAACAATAAAAAAACTAATGCAAGCTAAAATGATATCAGAATAAAAAGAAAAAGAAAAAATGGAAGGTGCAGAAAAGTAAGAAAAAAGAAGTCTATAATAAAGAAAAAAAGAAATACATAAAGAAGTGACTTTCATCACAACAATTATAAACAATTCTAGTAATTTATCACTTTCTCTTAAAATACAACAATCTCTTCTTCCCATATCTCATCTCTTCTCTATTAAAAAAAAGTCTTTAAAAAGTGCTGGTCAGCAAAAGTCCATAAAACATTCCAGAGACAAAAAAATATATCTATTTTATCCTGATCAAATAAACCAACTTTATATTCCTTCCTTTTACTTCTAACAATCTTGATTATTACCATGTTTCCCTGAAAGTAAGGCCTACCCTGAAAATAAGCATTAGCTTGTTTTTTGGGGGTGGGCCTAATATAAGCCCTACCCCCAAAATAAGCCCTAGTTTTGGGGTGAGGCACACACCTAAAAATCAAGCTAGGGTGGGGGTGGGGGTGTGCAGCCGCCCCATGCACCCTGCACCCACTTACCTGGCAGCCAGGCCTCTCCTCACTGGCCCACTTCTTCTGCGGCGTCTTCTGCAACCAGGCCTGCATTTCTCAGTCACAGGCCTTTCCGGAAGGCCACTGCAGCCAAAAACTGAGCTATGGATTGAATCCATAGCTCGGTTCTGCAAGACCTCTGCAGCTGAAAACCGAGCTATGGATTGAATCCATAGCTCGATACTCAGCTGCAGAGGCCTTTGGAAAAGGCCTGACTGCAAAATGCTGGCTGGAATGCAGCTGCAGAATGAAGCTGCTCCTTCAGTCAGAAAAATTGGACCGGCTGGGCAGGGATGTCGAGGCTAGGGGTGATTATAAAAGACATCCACCAAAAATAAGACCTGGTGCCTCTTTTGGAGGCAAAAATAATAATAATAATAATAATAACCTGGTCTTATTTTCGGGAAAACATGGTAGTCCCATTAAATAGAATCCTAAGAATTGATTTTTCCTTTTTTTCTTGGTACATTCTCACAAGATTTTTCAAAACCTTAACAAATCTGTTTTGTAAATTCAGTATAAGAAATCTATCCAGGTCATTCTAGGAACTACCTTATAAAACACCTTCCCCTCAGTAATTAGTGTGGGCCCACACCTGGCTTTTTATCCAGGTGCTGGGGCAGAATGATGATATCTGGAGATAGTTGTCAGGCAACCCAAAGAGATGATTGAAGTGCAGGGATTTGGGGGTGGGAAGCACTATAGTTTTCTCACTTACTGAAAAAGGCTTATATTAAGCTTTATACAGTTTTAAAAGCATAAAGATGAAAACATGCCACATAGACTCCTTTATGGGAAGATGACTATACTCATGCAGAAATTAAATCTACTTTCCTCTCATTCCATGCCAACTGTTGCTAAGCCTTGACATCCGAGCAATGCACATCTCCTTCATCACAAGTAGACATTTATAACCCTTTACCAAGCTGAATCAAAACAAGTAATTTATGGTTTGTCGAAACCATAAATTAGAGCATTATCATCTCATTATCAACTCAGCTGTACATATCCACCCCGGGCCACCCCAACGATGCCCTTGACGTGATGGCCCGATGCCTGGAGGCCGTGAGGGTCTGGATGGGGAGGAACAGACTCAGACTCAACCCGTCCAAGACCGAGTGGCTATGGCTTCCAGCGCCTCGGCATAGTCAGCTGATTCCATCGCTGACTATAGGGGGCGAAACTTTGGCCC
>NW_015387235.1:81037-84037 GCF_001527695.2 Protobothrops mucrosquamatus | reverse complement strand
AGAAGAAGAAGAAGAAGAAGAAGAAGAAGAAGAAGAAGAAGAAGAAGAAGAAGAAGAAGAAGAAGAAGAAGAAGAAGAAGAAGAAGAAGAAGAAGAAGAAGAAGAAGAAGAAGAAGAAGAAGAAGAAGAAGAAGAAGAAGAAGAAGAAGAAGAAGAAGAAGAAGAAGAAGAAGAAGAAGAAGAAGAAGAAGAATCTTTTAGTTGAACCCACATTACCTCATGATTCAGGCATCAAGATCTGGGCAATTGATACTCTGACACTGCCCTTATGGAACAGTAAACTAGCATTTCTGAACCGGGCCATCAACTTTGCAGCTTCAGTGACCAATTCTATGTCCTCACAGCACAGTTAGAATAATTTACTGCCTAACAATTCATTGCTTGTTTTATTGCTGAACTTATAATCCCTCAGTTTCTCTCAAAATAATTTTCCTCATTATTTCTTTCAGAATAATAGCATCTGCATGCCGACCTCACCTTTCAGATTGTTAATTATTTGATGGCTGATGGAAATGAACAGTTTGCATCTAACAAAATCTGCATTCCGTGTATAATTCTATTCAGCTGAGCAGCTGTATCTGATAAGGCTCCTGCAGGAATATATTGCCTAAAATTGTTTTCAAAACAAGGAGAAGTTTCATTCAGAAATTATTTGCAAAACTTTCTGTCAGATAACATTGGACGATTATTTATAGACAATGATTGAACAGCTCGGCAGGTCGTTTGTAAAAGTCACAACCATTGAGATCTGGATCTTTGTTATAGCTTACAGCTCTGTTTTATGTGTGTGTGTGTGTGTGTGTGTGTGTGTATATATTCCCTTTGGAATTCCTTGTTATGCAGTCTAAGAACAAAAGTGCTTAGGCCACTGGAGACTGCAAGTGAGATTTATATTGAACACAAGTATTATAGTTTGAAAGTACGAGGAGGAAAGAATATTAAATACGTTTGCTGCCTTGAGTTATTTATAAGAAAAATAAAGATGGGATAATAAATAAATAAAATGTTTCTTTATGAAATCTGATCTAAATTAACATGATCCAAACCTCCTAATAATTGTAGAACTTGTAGTTTTACTATCCAAAGCTCCTGCTTTTCCTGAACCGGAAAAACTCAAAGAAACATGTACTTTAATTTTTTTTTCTTTTTCAATCATAGATACAGAGGAGAAATAAATGGGTTTGCCTATTTATAAATATCACTACCCCATCTTGCTAATGCATATTTATCTGCTTAGTTTTCAAGAGCTGCTGCTAGGAGAGCTTTGGGAGGAACCATCAATTTCAACCATCCTGCCATGAGCAGCTTGATCTAGATCAGAACCCCGAACTCTTGCTTTGAGGAAAATAAAAGGTAGAAAGGGAAGAAAAATCAGATTTATGTTGCATGTGTAACTTATCTCATAATTTGACACATACTGTATCAACCTCATTTTGAAAGTGTGTTTAAGGGTCTTTCTTTCTTTCTTTCTTTCTTTCTTTCTTTCTTTCTTTCTTTCTTTCTTTCTTTCTTTCTTTCTTTCTTTCTTTCATTGGAATTGATATTGAATGCTGAATAATATGTTCAGTTCTGTCTTGCCTATATCAATATTTATATATCAGTACTGATATCAATATATACTGTATACATATATACATGCACTCACATACAGATATACATATACTGTACATACATACTTGCAAACACCATAAAAACGATTGAAATGCAGACCAACCAGACAAGACTGAGGACTTGCTCTAAGAACCGAGCACAAATGCTAACGAACATTATTTAAATCATTCCTTTAACTGGCTTTTAACCCTGAAGATGTTGGGAGCTCCCAACGAAAGCTCGGTTTTCAATTAAAATATTTTTACTTAAACCCTCCTGGTGATCGTAAATTAATTAGTTATTTCATAATACATACATACATATATACATATGTGTGTGTGTGTGTGTGTGTGAGTGAGTGTGTGTCTGAGTATCTGTATTTGTGTAGACAGAGATATGAATTATCTTGTATCTATATTTTAGCATCTTAGAAGACCTTTGGATCTAAAATTTGCAATCTTACATTTATGGGTAGCTTTAGGATTAAATTGGAACAATCAATGAAGCTACTGTCTGTATACATAGACACCCATAGGGCAACAAGGGGTAGAAAGGATGAAATGTTTATGATTACCTCATGCTAATGCCTTGACTTACATACTTGCATCAAACGTTGTTATATACATTTCATTATTTCTCATGAAAATGTCACCATTTTGTTATTATCAGATCCTTTCCTAAATCTGAACAGATAATTAATCCTAGATACCATGTTTGGTTCTGCCTTGTCTTTTATAATATATATGAATTATCAGATTGTCTTGATATTTTAACATCACCAACAGTAGCAGAACAGCTGTGGATATTGGTGACTGACATGGGTGTGTAAAATATTCCAAACATGGTCTAACCCCCAAACAAACCATTTAATTTGAATTATTCCCAGGAATGCATTTATTTGATTGACTTCTTACATTTGCACACTTTTGTTCATGAACTCAGGACTCCCTGCACAAAATCTTAACCATTACACCTTTCTGTTCTGAGACTGGAACAAACCTTATTGGGAATGGGGTGTTTCATTTTGCATTGCCCTGTTTGGATCCAAGACTCCTGAGTTATAGTGCTCAGTGATGTTTTGAAGATACAGTGATTTAAAGGCATTTCATTTAATTTCACACCCTTCTTAGACACATTCTTTCAGTCTCTTTCCATGTAACTAAATTATTCTCTGAAATCCAATCATGGGCCATTCAACAACAACAACAAAAATATTTTAGCGAATATGATACTCTTTTTTTCCTTTGTTAAAGTGAGCTTTAACAAAGGAAGTGAGGATTCTGGCATTCCTTCTTTATTAGTTCAAGTCTTCCAAAGCTGATTTTTTGCATTAATAAGGGCTTTATCAGCTTCAGGCTGCATAAAATGATAACACTTTAAAAAAGAGAGAGAGAGAGAGAGAGGGAGGGA
>NW_015387235.1:70643-80902 GCF_001527695.2 Protobothrops mucrosquamatus | reverse complement strand
TTTTTTTTTCCAGATTGCTTCATTAAAATGCTATCTACCAGTCTTTGAGCTGGCAGAAAACTGTCCTGGCATGAATTGTAGTGCCATGATTGTCAATTCCTTTCCTGATGCAGTAAGAAGGCTGGCAAGTGGTGCAGTTCTCACTTATTGCAGGCCAAATCAAGGAAAGCAATTCCTGGGTTTCCCTTGCTTCATTTCAACTCCCTTTAAGTATCAATTGCCAGCAGGAAACAGTCACCAACCTCTCTCCTTAATGTGAAGTGGTCAGAACGAGGGACTCAAGCTATTTTTCAAAGCACCAAAAGGCAAGACAAGAAACAATAGATGGAAACTAACCAAGAAGAGAAGGAACCTAGAACTAAGGAGAAAATTCCTAATGCTTATAGTAATCAAGCAATGGAATGGCTTGCCTTCAGAAGTTGTGGGTGCTCCATTACTGGAGGCTTTCAAGAAGAAACTGGACAGCCACTTGTCTAGAATGGTGTAGGGTTTCCTGCTTCAGTAGGACATTGGACTAGAAGACCTCTAAGTTCTCTTCCAACTCTATTTTTCTGTGGTCTTTGCATGGGGTTGGATGATTAAGATGGTTGCCAATGAGTATAGGGGGAAAGTGGAATCAACATATCCCAATGCCCTTGGTGAGCACAACCCTTTATCTATGCCTTGACTGATCAATCAGGCTATTTCAAAACACAGATTTAGATAGATAGATAGATAGATAGATAGATAGATAGATAGATAGATAGATAGATAGATAGATAGATAGATAGATAGATAGATAGATACTCTGTCTAAAGGTGTAGGAAAAGGCATTAAATAAAGAGAACATGGTCAATAAATAATGAATATCTTTTTCCCCAATGCGGCTGAAATATAACAACAATCTCACTTTGGCACCTAGTACCAGTAAATCTGAGATGCAGTATAAAATATTTCAGCCATCAACCTCCTCCCCCACAAAAAAAGAAAGACATACATAAATATGGTCTACTGAACATACTGTTATAAAATGGCTGATGCATTTTACTAGTTTCAGGAACAATAACTGATAAGGATGAGAGTGATTAGATTTGAGTTCAGGTTCTTAGACGTAAAATTTTCAGAAAGGAAAACCTTCTGCTTATGCCAAACAGCTAGCAGAAATGTTGTCAGGCACAGAGTGTGATAGAACCTGCAATATACAGCTTTCAGAACAGCCAGGATCCTTCTTCAGCTGACCTTCTATGCAGTATAGGAGAGCCACACCTGTGTTTAAACATTAGGTCAAGTCTGCCTTCAAAGGAGTGCTAAACCGGTGTTTCTACGGAGCCCTGTTAGGACAAGACAAGCACTAGAAAAAGCAGCAGGGATTGTGTGTGCCAATACATTTGCAGAAGAAGGTGTCTAGTATGTCCTTCAGCTGAAGCCAGAATCTCCATGGAGCAGTGTTTCTCAACCTTGACAATTTTAAGGCATGTGGACTTCAACTTCCAGAATTCCACAGCCAGCAATGCTGGCTGTGGAATTCTGGGAGTTGAAGTCCACATGCCTTAAAATTGTCAAGGTTGAGAAACACTGCCATGGAGGATAGTACTGAGTGACTGGAGTAGAGGAAACATACCTATAGCAGTCAGTATAGGTGGCCAAATAGAAGGTGAGCAGAAGAAACTCTTTTCTGGGACTGCTGAGATGAGGGCAATGACATGAGGTCTATCAATGCTGCAGTTACAGGGAAGAAGAATCTTAAATCATGAAACCTCAGCAATTGTTGTCCTCTCTTGCCTATTAAGAATGAAACGTTAGATAAGTCTTAGTACATGGAAAATCAACATGACAGATAAGTATGGGCAGACTGCAATTACCTGGGGAAAAATATGACACTTGTCTTTGAATAATTAAAAGTACCTAAACCAGTACCTAAACCAGCAAAGTACCTAAACCAGTCACTTCTGAACTTTTCTATTGGTGCCTCCTTGGATTCTCAGCCAGTTTAATGAACTTGGTGGTATTTTTCCCTAGTGCAACAGCAGCCTCCAGTGGTCATTTCCTTGTACTCTGGTTCTCCTATCCATAACTTTGTTACAAAGGAATGAAGATGGCACTGTGCATGCAGTGAAGAAAAAAAAATCTTATTTATAAAAGTTAGGTCTTTTTTTTACAGAGAGCAAAACAAAAAGATCACATTTCTCTTAAGGAGAACTCCCCCTTAATATTAAAAGAGTAATTCTTCCCTTTCCACCGGATTGAAAATTCAAGGCAAAAGTTGGATTTAAAAACATCTAAATTACCTAAAATTCTGCAATAAGCATTTAAACAAGTGTCTTTACTAATTTACTACCCAGCAGGGAGATAGGGAAGATAATTGAGAAGTCCATAATGCTGAGGAAAATGGAAAGAAAGAGCAGAGTTTATTGACCAACAGCAACGAATGCATCACTGAGAGACCTAAAAGGCTAATTGAAGACAGATCATCCCAGAGAAAGTCTATCTATGAAGTCATTAAGAGCTGACATTGATTTGATTACATTTAAATCAATTAAACAATCAATCTCTGAGTCAATGCACTGGATTAACAACATTGCTTTCATTGTCTTGTCTTCTTCATTGCCTTGAATGTGAGTTGATTGGTTGTTTTGGATCCCTCTGTTCCTGTTAGTTTTGATGGGCCCCAGTCATTGTCAGATTAAGGCCAACTGATGCTCAACAATGGTGCCTCTCTGCTTTTACACTGCTTAATTGACAAGACATTTAGACTCATTAAATGCTCAAAACTAAAGTTGACTGTGGCAGTAAAAGAGTTAAGGGTAGTTTAGCTGGGGGGGGGATTTTTTGTAGTGCTCCTCTTTGGTGCCCTAAATATGGGCTTCTTTTGCTTAATAGTTAATCCAGGAGTGTCCAGAGCCTCAAGTTCATATTATATTAAATTATATGACAAGCAGTTTATGATGGAGCAAGAAGAAAGGAAACAAAAATGTTCAGCCATAAGACTGTTAAGGTCCCATTGACAAATTCCTAATCAGCTCCAAACGATCTGATTGCACCCATTACAGTATATTGAAGTGGAAGAGAGTTAATTATCACATTTGATCTGAAGAAACTAGGAAGAATAAAGAAACTCTGTAAAGGTGGCACATTTGCCTCACATATTCCCATTCTGATTTATAAGTGGGATCGGCACTTCCAAAATGAAGGGAGAGTGAAGACATTCTGACAGAAGAACACATTTATGAAATTTGAAATATGGTAAAGAGGTACTCATTTACTGTATTTTTCCGTCTATAAGACACACCCTTGTATAAGACGCTCTGGCATGCGAGTTTCTCTGCACCGATCAGCTGTTTGGCGGAGCACCGAACAGTTGAGCCGGCAAATCCGGAAGTTCGGCCGGCCGACAATCTTGCCCCCTGCCCCTACCATTAATGGCAAGCCCACAGGGGCTTGACACCTGCACCAGGCAGCATGGCAACCCACACAGGCATGCCCTGGGCTGCAGAGGTTAGCATTATTTTTCTGTGTATAAGATGCTGCACTTGTATAAGATGCACCTGATTTTTAAACAGGGTGTGTGCAGGAAAAAATAGTGTATTATACATGGAAAAATACGGTATTCCAATTGGACCAAGATGTATCTAATCAAGGTGCTGCTCTTTCAATGATGGTTAATTGCAATCCCCTGGAAAAATCTACCTCAAAGTTGATGGCTCATTGCCATCATAATTTGTATTCACTGAGAGAACTTTATTTAACCCTAGATGTGTTTATGTGGTAATAACTTTTTGGTTTGTTTCTTTTTTTGGCCTGCCACCAGTGATAAATATAGCATGGATGGATATCTTTGCAGAGATAACTATCAACCTACCACTAATAACCATAATCCTAAACTATTTGGTGAAAAAATATATATAAGTGGCCTGACATTGACAATGTGATTTGTAAACCTGCTTATAGTTTTGCTTCTGACGTGAACACAACCAGCGATTGTTCACCAATCCATGGTTAAAGCAAATGAATTATAAAGCAGGATTATGTTACCTGATTCTGGATTGCAAAAATTTCAGATAATCATTAGTAGGATTAAAAAGTTAATGTTTTCTATATGCCTTTGTTGCTGTCAGTATCTTTGCATCCCATTGCTGATAGTCCTAGCATATGCAAACTCCACACCATAGAATTCAGTCTCTATCCTGATCTTCAAATTAAAGTGCTTCTGCTTCTACTTCTTTGTTCCTAGCTGTGTGAACTGTTATTAAAATGATGGAATGAGTAGATGCAATTTGTCATCTACAATTTGAAATGCCTTATTTCAGGGGTGTCAAACTTGCAATGTCATGTGACGTGTTGCGACTTATTGTGACTTTTTTTTCCATTGCCAGCAATGGGGTAGGTGCAGTTTCACTATGACGCATCTGGGCCACGGGCTGGAAGTTTGACACCCCTGCCTTATTTGATCATCCAGAACCAGTTTGGTATACTGGTTAAGGCATCATGCTAGAAACTGGGAGGGTGTGAGTTCTAGCTGTGCTTAGGATACAAAACCATGTGGTTTACCTTGGGTCAGCCCTAAGAAAATGATGCAATGGCAAACCACCTCTGAAAAACCTTGCCAAGAAAATTTCAGGGACTTGTCAAGAAGAATTGGACAAGTTTGAGTGGAAGAAAAAAATCTGGATTATTAATAAACCTATTTTACATATATTTGAAATTCTGATTGTATGTCTTCCTTCTGACCCTTCATAATAGCTTACTTATATGGTTTCTAGGACACCTGGTGATAGAGATGTATAAATTGCTTGCAGTAATAAGTCTGCTAAGAATCGTGTTTCTGGAGTAGCATCCCATTACCCATAAACACTTCTTTACTGAATCTGTTAATGACATTAAAAGTACCTGTACCTCCCTTTTACATGTCCCTCACTCTTTCCTACTGTAGACTCTGCCTGACAGTTAAGTAACTGCATAGAAAAGATAAGCCTGGGATACACTGTTCTGTTCAGTTAAGATTTATGGAGAAGACTGTTAATGGGTAACAGTCAAGGACAATGGAAGGCTGTATTTTTAAAGGAAAGATAGAGAAAATAGGGTCACACAGAAGGTGCCTAGCCTCTGGAATTAAATGAGTAATGTGAGGGGGAGGGGAACTGAATAAATTATAAACATTCCCAAGTGTTAAATACTATCACTTCCCTTGCTTTACAAATCTCAATAGGATTTCTCATCCTATTACTTCTATTTTTTGGGTCTTCATTTTAGCATATTGATAAGTAACTATATAATAAATATTATCCAATGGTGATGGCACATTTTGGTTGATTAAAATAGTCCAGGCACCCAAATTGCATATTTATAAGGGGTTGAGTGGAACAGTTAATGATAGGGGGAATTAGATGAATGTTATTGTAACTTAGTGTATCATTTTTACAACTTTATACTTTTTTTGTTCCTCTTGCTCCATTGGTTTTTAAATTGGTGTATTTGAAAATGTCCACACAAAGATTCTTAACATTTTTGTGTCCTTCTTAACATATAGATTTGATGAATCTTTCCCTGAGTATAAGCATTCTTTTTTTTAAAAAAACTGCTCACTAGATAGCAACATATGAAAAACACAGGTTCAACTATTAGTTCATTCCAATTTAGAGACACTATAAATTGAATAGGTTCGTGTTAAAATCTGAACCCAAATATTCCTTCTCCATCCCAAGCATGTAATACATGCTATGAATCACTCCTTTAGGATAGGCATCTGGTAGAAACCATGATATAATCAGAGTCACTTTATAGGGGCAATGGGCAGCTAAATAAACAAAGAAAGAAAGAAAGAAAGAAAGAAAGAAATAGCTGTTATGGCACCTCTATTCTGATATAATAGTGCAAATGATAGAAATTACATATTTGACACAAAGATGCAATTTGTATCATTTGTACAATGAGTTCATGACACAGTATTACTTGTGTCATGACCCCAGGGGAAAACATATCTGAAGAACAATAACGTTTTTGAAAAATCCATATGTATAATTTAATGCTTATTTTACTTAACTGAAAATTTATTAGCAAAATACAAACTTTGTAAAATCCATAATTGGGCAGATAATATTCCTATGGGAGGTATTATAAGATGAATCACTCGATTGCATGTCAGTCAGTCAGTCTCACTTTTGCAACATTCTATATTCTCCAAGGATTTGAAAAGGACATCTAACATTAGAACCATCATTAAAAAGGCACAACAAAGAATGTTCTCTACAGAGGAATTGTTGAGTCTGTCATTTGTACTTGTATAATTGTCTATTTTGTACAGCAACCAAACAAGATTGGTACAGACTCCAATGTAAAGCTAGGATTGCAGAAAGAACAATTGCATCTAGCCTGCCTTCCATAGAAAACCTGCATATTATGCAGGTCAGAAGGAGGGCTGAGAAAATATCTACAGATCCTTCATATCTTGGACATAACTGTTTCAACTTGTTTCCTTGGGATTCTGCTTAGGGCATTGCATGCCAAAAGAACTAGACACAGGGACAGATTTTTTTCCCCATGCCATCACTCTGCTGAACACCATATTCTCACAGTACCGTCTAGTCTAGTGTCTATGTATATTTACCCATGTTGTATGGCTGTAGTATTATTATCTTTATGTTCCTTACTCGTATTATTCTATTCTATTCTATTCTATTCTATTCTATTCTATTCTATTCTATTCTATTCTATTCTATATCAACTTACGACTCCAGTGGAGCCTGCCCATAATGGTCATAATTTGTGATGGCCATAAAGCAGATTGTCCAAATGAGCAACCTGATTTTACAATCCTTTTTGCAATGGATGTTAATGAACCAACGGTTTGTTATGGGACATTTTTTCCAAAAAAACAAAAAGCAAATGTTGGCTTGTCATAAAATGCAGTCACAAGAGTGATACATACAGACTGGTTGTTGAACACCTATGTCAGGAGTCTCCACACTCGGCCCTTTTATGACTCATAGACTTCAACTCCCAGAATTCCTCAGTCAGCATGTCTGGCTGAGGAATTCTGGAAGTTGAAGTCCATGAGTCATAAAAGGGCTGAGTTTGAAGACCCCTGACCTATGTGATTGCAGGGGTGGAGGCCTGGCCATTGCAACTTTGGAATGGAATTGTAAGTCCATGTAACTTCAAATTGTTGCTAAGTGGTTGGTCTTAAGTCAAGGACTACCACTACTGATACACTGATTAATGCTTTTCGCTTGAGTTCAGCCTTTGTTCAATTTGTTTTCAAAAGTTTGATGTGAATAGCTACTGGTTTATATAAAAGAGAAAGCAATCCTGTATTAAATCCTCCAAAATAATTGAGCCAAATATATTATCTAAGCATAGATACATCAAAGCAAGGCATATGTAGATACATTTGGGGTGCTCTGATCTCATTACAGAATCTGGACTACAGCAAATCCATTGGAAACTGAACTCTAATTTCCTATTTGAGAAATGCAAATTGGGTTAATTTGTATCAGAATTCACAAATCAAATTTCTCAGATGTCCCTCAACTTATTCCAGCTGGCAAAAGCTAGCCTGCAAGCCAGATCCAGTGTTTGAATCTGAAGCCAACAACTGACAAAGTGCTTGATTAAAAAAAAAAAAAAAGACAAAATTTTAAGCCAATTTCGTCTTGGATGAGCACCTTCTGACCATCCTTCTGTATGCTTGGAACATCACAGTGAAAATTTTGGTAAATATTCTTGTGTGATGATTGGGGACCAATGTAAAATGTAGCCATGAAAACAATTAATAAAAAAAACTCTAAAGCCACAGAAATATGATATGAATCGAATTCTACACTTAACTCTATTTGTATGGGTATGTGGGTATGGGTGTATTTGTATTAATTCTCCTCCTCCTCCTCTTCCTCCTCCTCCTTCTTTTTCCTTCTCTTCCTCCTTCCCTCAATAAGAAAAGGTAAAAGATGTATTTGATCTAAAGAAAAACCAACACATTCCTTCTTCTCCCTTTCTTTCTTTCTTTCTTTCTTTCTTTCTTTCTTTCTTTCTTTCTTTCTTTCTTTCTTTCTTTCTTTCTTTCTTTCTTTCTTCTCTTGTCCTTTAAAATATAGTCACACTACTCAATATGATTGGTGTTTTTTCCATGCTATTCCTTTGTTATAATGGATTGTCTTAATTCCAACAAACACTAGCAGAGCTTAAGCAAGTATTAGACTTAAATTAGCATAACTTTACATTCTCATAGTGTTTTATAAATTCTACAATTACGGATGTTCTTTAATAGATATCTGTCCTAGTTATTTACAGTATTTAGATTATTCACTGTAAACTTAATTGCAATTTTATAGGATTCTTTCATGTGTTAATACTTCAACTATGTAAATTTACCTTAGTAACATTATCTTTATTTTATTTTATCAATATAACTTTTTATTTTTATTTCTATTTTGGCATAATTGTTTTTTCCCATTTTAGGCTGATCTCTGATGATAAGAAAATTGATAATTTCAGCTATGAATTATGTAAAAAGGTTCCTTTGCTAATATACTTTTATTTATTAAAAATATTTATTTTGAGATTTCCATGATAGGTTCTTAGCCATATAAGCAAGATGAAATGAAACCATGAAGACACCATTAATGAATTCTGCAACCATGGGATCTGGCAGGGTGAGAGCTGTGAACCATAAACACAAAGCTTTTGCTGTGTCCCTGCATAATAGATACAGTGCCCTTGCTGACCTTAATAGGGATACTAAGGTGGAAGGTCAAGGTAGTTGTGATGATGATAACTCAGATAAGCAGGGTATCATGGTCCAAGATGAAGAACTTGTTTTGGACAGGGGAAAATGTGAATCAGGTGTTACATACCAGTCATACAAGAAGAACAAGGCATCCAAAATGAGAAGCCACCTTCTGGTTGGTGATTTAGTTATAAGGGATGCAAATTTAGGAAAGGATATGGAGGTTTTGAAAGAGGTCAGGTGTCTGCCAGGTGCTATTGTCAGCAAAGACAAGAGGCATATTTTTAAGATAATCAAGAATGCCAGTAAGGACTGTAATGTTGATGCTATTGTACATTTTGGCACAAATGATCTGTTCCAAAAAGGTGTACTCTCTGTGCAGAATGATTTTCAGAGTTTGGGGCAGTAACTTAATAGGCTGTAAGCTTACTTTTTCAGAGGTTTTACCAGTATATAAGGAACAAAAAGGAAAAGACCAGTGTATAGCAGAGTTCAATTTGTGGCTAAAGGAATGGCATAAAGGGGAAGGCTTTGGTTATATTAGTCACAATGTCTGCAGCTGGTCTAATGAAAAACTATACAAAAGAGATGGTCTGCATTCATCAAAGAAAAGGACTGAGTTACTTGGCATTAAATTCACAGATTTTCTGGAGAAACATTTAAACTAAACAATGGGAACAGTGAGTGAATTGATATAGAACATTTCTGTCCCCAGCAATCTAAAACTAATAGGGTTATCAGCACATGAAACATAGATGTTTGTGCTGGTAAGAATATCAACCTTGCTGTCAAGCAAAATAAAGCATATAATAGTGAGTGCCATACCAAGACTAATCAAACAGGTGGTAAGGTGGTAAGCTTATGTAGAAAGTAAACACTGGGTCAAAAAGAATTCAAATGTCTATACGCCAACGCACAGAGTATGAGCAATAAACGGTGAATTAGAAATTCAAGTAAATGAAGGCAGATATGATATTGTTACCATTACGGAAACTTGGTGGGATGAAACTCACAAATGGAACATACAGCTAGAGGGATTTAAATTATTTAAAAGAAACAGACCAAATAAAAGAGAAGGTGGAGTTACAGTATATATAAGAAAAAACTACATCTCTACAGAAATAGGGTACAACAATGATGAAAACTGTCTTGAATGCATTTGGGTTAATATAAAAGGGGGGAGGAATGACATTGCCATAGGTGTGTACTACAGGCCAGTGATGGAATTCAGCCAGTTTGCACCAGTTCAGAAGAACCAGTAGTTAATTTTTTGTTCCCCAGGCCCAGAATGGACTTCCAGAAGCAGCATCCACACAGATAACCGGTTGTTCACATATTCACAGATAACCGGTTGTTCACATGCGGCCGCGCGGGCGGTGTTGGGAGGGACTCGTCGCTCCCATGTAACACCGCTGCTGCGCGAGCTGCATTGGCTGCCGGTGGCCTTCTGGGTGCGCTTCAAGGTGCTGACCATCATCTTTAAAGCGCTCCATGGCATCGGACCTGGATATCTTCGAGACCGCCTCCTGCCGCAGATTACCTCCCATCGGCCTGTACG
>NW_015387235.1:59223-69910 GCF_001527695.2 Protobothrops mucrosquamatus | reverse complement strand
CCTTCCGCCGCGCCCTAAAGACATGGCTCTTCCAACAAGCGGGATTGGCCTAGGGAATTTTAGTGGGGTTTTTAAGAGAAATTTTAATTATATAGGCCATAGCAAATATTTCTTTTTAATTCGGTTTTAAATTAGGTATTTATTGTAGCATTGGTTTTATAAGGCTGTCAGCCGCCCTGAGTCCGGTAAGGAGAAGGGCAGGATATAAACCGAATAAATAAATAAATAAATAAATAAATAAATAAATAAATAAATAAATACCTAATTCTCACTAACAAAGATGAAATGATAGAAGGTGTTGAACCAACAGGAACCTTGGGGTGAGGGAGTGATCATGCAATATTGGAATTCAATATTATGCAAGCACAAGCAATAGAACATAGTCAACCTAGAGTCTTGGACTTTAAAAGAGATAATTTCAATAAACTTAGAGAGAGCTTCGGAAGGATTTCATGAATGAGAATTCTCAAGGGGAAAAAAACTCAAGAAGCTTGGGAAATTTTGAAAAGTGAGATTATAAAAGCCCAGTCTAGCATAATACCAATGAAGAAAAATAACAGCTTTCAAAAGAAACCAGCATGGCTGCATAAAGAACTCTCTGATAAATTGAAAGATAAAAAGGACAAGTATAAAAAGTGGAAAGAGGGGCACATAACTAAGGCAGAATATCAGCAAATAGCCTGAGCCTGCAAAGATGAAGTGAGGAAATCTAAGGCTCAAAATGACCTAAGGCTTGCAACAAAAGTCAAAAATAACAAACAAACAAAAAAGCTTCTTTCAACACATAAAAAAGAAAAGAAAAAAGTCAAGGAAACAATTGGTCCATTAGTGGGAGAAAGTGCCAAGAAGGTGACAAGCAACAGGGAGAAAGCAGAAGTACTTAACTCATTTTTTGCATCCGTCATTACACAAAGGGAAAAAACAGTCCAACCTATCAAAAACAGTACCATAAAAAACAGATTAGAAACACAAGTTATAATAGCCAAGAAAATGGTAAGTGAGAACCTGTCTACCCTAGATGACTTCAAATTACCAGGACAAGACGGATACACCCCAGGTTCTGAAGGAACTGACAGATGTGATCTCAGAACCACTGAACTATATCTTTCAAAGATCCTGGAGTACTGGGGAACTACTGGAGAACTGGAAAAGAGCTGATGTAGTTCACATCTTCAAAAAAGGGAAAAAAAGTGGATACTGGAAACTACACACCTATCAGCCTGACCTCAATACATGGGAAGATTCTGGAAAATATAATAAAGCAACGAATCAGTGAACATCTAGAGGCAAACAAAGTCATAACCAAAAGCCAACATGGTTTTGTCAAAAACAGATCATGCTAGACAAATCTAATTGCATTATTTGACAAGGTTACAAAATTAGTGGATCAGAGGAATGCTGTGAATATCATTTACTTGGACTTCAGTAAGGCATTTGATAAAATAGACAACCTATTACTTGATAAAATAGAAAAATGTGGGTTAGATAGCATCATCACCAGATGGATTCATAGCTGGCTGACCAACCAGATTCAACATGTATTCTTCAATGGAACTGCATCTACATGGAAGGAAGTATGCAGTGGGGTACCCCAAGGCTGTGTTTTAAGGCCAGTACTCTTCAACATCTTCAGCAATGATTTCAATGAGGGGATAGATGGGAAACCCATCAAAATTGCAGATAACATCAAGCTGGCAGGAATAGCCAACATTCTAGAAGATAGGCTCAACATACAGAAGGATCTTGATAGTCTTGAACATTAGGCACTATCTAACAAAATGAAATTCAATGGTGAAAAAAGTAAGGTTCTACATTTAGGCAAGAAAAACCAAATGCACAGGTACAGTATAGGTGGTACCTTGCTCAATAGTAGTAACTGTGAGAGGGATCTTGGAATCCTAGTGGTCAATCACTTAAATATGAGCCAGCAGTGTGCTGCAGCTGCCAAAAAAAACACAGTTCTAGGCTGCATTAATAGAGGGATAGAATCAAGATCAAGTGAAGTGTTAATACCACTTTATAATGCCTTGGTAAGGCCACACTTGGAATACTGCATCCAGTTTTGGTCACCATGATGTAAAAAAGATGTTGTGAACTAAAAAGAATGTAGAGAAGAGCAATAAAGATGATCAGGGGACTGGAGACTAAAACATATAAAGAACAGTTTCTGGAATTGGGTATGTCTAGTTTAATGAAAAGAAGGACTAGGGGTGACATTATAGCAGTGTTCCAATATTTCAGGGATTGCCACAAAGAAGAGGGAGTCAAGCTATTCTCTAAAGAACATGAGGGCAGGACAAGAAGCAATGAATGGAAGCTAATCAAGGAGAAGAGCAACCTAGAACTAAGGAGAAATTTCCTGACAGTTAGAACAATTAATAAATGGAACAGCTTGCCTCCAGAATGTTCCAACACTGGAAATTTTTAAGAAGAGATTGGACAACCATCTGTCTGAAATAGTATAGGATTTCCTGCCTAAGCAGGGGGTTGGACTAGAAGACCTCCAAAGTCCCTTCCAACTCTGATATGCTACATTCTAATTTAAAACATTACAATAATAAACCTAGCAACTAAGGATATCCAAGGCAGGGAGTTTATAAAAGTCAAGATGATGATTGAAGTTCTGCCCAGTTTATTTATGTTACAGGGATATATAGAAGGATGGACTTTCAATCATTCAGTTAGAGTTATCATTTTTTTTATGCTTGTAGTCACTGCTGATAAATAGCTCTGCCACAAAGGTACAGAAAGGCCATAAGGCTCAATGACCAAAAAGTCTTGAACGTTAGAATAAAAACACCATTAGCATTGACAAATTCACCATCAGTCAATTTCAAAAGGCGGCTTTACTCGGAACAGCTTATATCCCGAGACAATATCTGTAACGCCATCAAATATCCAATTCTGCCTTTCGGTCTTGGCTCGGAACAGCTTATATCCTGACTCAGTAAGTAGACAAAAGTGCCAAATCCATTCTGAACATCATGCTGACTGTGCAATGAACAATAACAACAACAGTAGTAGTAGTAGTAGTAGTAGTAGTAGTAGTAGTAGTAGTAGTAGTAGTAGCAGCAGCAGCAGCAGCAGCAGCAGCAGCAGCAGCAGCACAAATAGTAACAGGTATCTTGGGTGCAATACCAAAATAACTGGAATACCACTTGAATATCATCAGCATTTTCTACTCACTGCAGAGAGTACTAATACACAGAATATAAAGACAAGTAATATATACATTCAGTACATTCATATTTAATAACCAAGGTATTGGTATTCAAAGATGGCATTTTCCAAATGTCCTGTTCAGATCTT
Organism: Protobothrops mucrosquamatus; assembly: GCF_001527695.2. Taxonomy (NCBI): domain Eukaryota; kingdom Metazoa; phylum Chordata; class Lepidosauria; order Squamata; family Viperidae; genus Protobothrops; species Protobothrops mucrosquamatus. Next base: position 66,601 of record NW_015387235.1, on the reverse strand, counting down.
GTATGTTCTTGCTTTTTTTCTGTTATGTTGTTGTTTCTCCTTTTTAACCATTCAGGGGAAACAATGCATGATATAGACAGTGCAAAGAAGGGCTAACAAATATTTTAAGTCAAAGAAGCATGGGAAAGAAAATGGTAAAACTAGTTGACCTAGGAATGTGCAGCTGTTCAGAACTTCAGTAGGAAAGTTCTTCTGTGGTGGGAATATAGGCATCTAACATTGCTTATATTCCTACCTCCCTCCGTTTCTACCTAAAGCCTTTTCCTGGTGCCCCATGGAGACTGCACAGTCTCAAAAGTTTACTTTTTTGAACTAAAGAGAGAGGTGTCAACTGAGTATGATGACTTGACATTTTCTGACATTATTTCCTTACCTCAAACTGTATTTTATGGGGAACTGTATGTCTGTATAGTGGCCACATAGTCAAACCCTCTACTTAAGACAGTCCCAGTCTTTAACACACATATGTTCTTCTCCCAGGCTTTTGGTAATGGCACTTATTTCTCAGCCTTGAATGAGGAGTATAATGTATTTTGATGATGCTTAATTCCAGCCTTGCTAATTTCCTTCTTCACATCTAACAGCAGATACAGAAAAATGTTTCTTCAGGATTGATTCCCAGTTGAATTTATGAATTAGCATATAGGATTAAGCTTTACAATGCCTAATTGTTTACTACAAATTCTTGCTTAGCAATTTGTTGCACCCTCATAAGTCCAATCCAATCTTAATGGTTGTGCTTAAGCCCCATTACAATCAATGAAATTTAATTTAGCTGTAACTAATCTCATTGGCTTGAATGGAACTATTAACTTTTCCTTGATTAAAGCGGAAGAATATAATTTGTTTTAATAAATAACTAAAATTAATTATTAAATCTTAGCAGGCCAATCAAGGTTATTTCCTGGATTGTAGCTTTTTGATCATTTATTTTGGTTTGATTTTGTATTTTGAATGCCATTTTGTCAAGTATTATGAGGTACAAAGTTATCTGCTACATTTTCTTCACTGATGAATTCAACTGTCAGATTTCACATCTGATGGCATTAGTCTTTTGGCCATATGTTGTACCACAAAACAACGAGCAATGTTTTGCTACAAATTCTGTTTTCTTCTGAACATGCTTGGGTGGCCTATATTTTTACAGAGTTATGTTGCCTTATTCACAAATTACATTCTTCATTTGGCAATGGTGGTTTATAGAAAAAAAATATTTCAAAGACTACTTCTTCACATGTGAAGGATTACATCAAAAATCTTCTGCATACTATACATAGTTTGACTCCTTTCAGTCATATTTTCTCCCCCATAAAAGTGCTCACTTGCCAAGATATAGATTGCATTATCTGAACAAGTACTTGTATCATTCAAAGGAAAAAAGAAACATTTTTTCTTTTCAAGTGATTGATCAGTTGATTATAGTACATGCTATAATTGATTATAGTACATGCTGTGTCCACTTTTACTGAACACATAGATAGATGTTGCCTCTAACCTGATATAATATAAACTGACAGCAAACCACACTCCTTACTAGCACTAATGATGTTACCTAGTTAGGGTAATGAAACATCTGCAAGAAAACAACCAAGCTCAGAGAGCACCAAGAAATCCATCCACTTGGTGCTGGCCTTAATTTTCTTCTGTTTTCTTCCACCTTTCCCAACATTGTAGATTTCTCCAGAGAACTAGATCTTCTTATAACATGTCCCAAATAAAATATTTTTTTTCTTCTCGTAGTATTTCCTAATGAAAATATAATATTATAGAATGAATGCATCAGTGTGCCAACATATCAAATTGTTTAGTTTCTTTTCTCGTATTTCCTATTGCTCTTCACATAAAATATGAAGAGGAAAGTGACCAATAACTGCAATGTTCATTATTTATGGAAATATTCATGTTAAGCTATATTTCACATTTAAAACTATCTATTTGATTCTGTTATGGAGTTTTTGAAAATTATGATGATGATAAAGGTAATCATTATTACACTTTAACAACACGAATGTGTACTTTTATTTATTTGTTTAATACATGCCTATCCCACTGCATCAAAAAGGGCAATATGTATGTATACCAATGTATATATTTCAATTATTATTTCTTTTTTAATGTCTGGATTTTGACAGAAAAGACAAGACCCATCTGCTATTGTAGACATATGAACTGTACTTTTAGCAGGTAGCTTGAAAGTGGAGAAATAACAGATGATACACACAGAGTCTCATAGGAGATGGAAAGTCAAAATGGGCTAAGAAAGTGGCAAAAAAAGGAGAGCTGAAGGTGGTGAAAAGGAATGGAGGAAGAAAAATGGCTACCTAGAAAAGATGGAATTGGCCAATCATGACTTTCTGAAAAGATGAAATTTCCACAGTGACTCAAGCCTATTAAAGAGAAACTGGTGGGGGAAAAATGATAATTAACATAGGCTTAATGCCAGTAATCTTCATAAAATAAATATCAGAAATGTGAATACAAATCTATTAATATCTCTAGTTAAATGAATGGATAAAATTCAGTGCATTTCCTTTCTTGATTTTTTTCTTGCTTGCATAGAAGAATCTTCCAAAAAAAGATTATCTAGGTCTGAGGCACTAAATTTATATAAAGCTATTTATTGGCCTTCCCACGTTTATCGATTTTGAAAGTTTTGCTTTTTGAGTTGCCCCTTCTGTATTGTCACTGCTTGTTATTTTCTGCACAATCTCTATTACTACTTCTTGTCATATGTAAGCTAGATGATCATATATGTTTTTATTCTTTTCTTTCCCAGTACTATTCCCCTCCATCACATGCCACTTTCCAGCTTCTCAGTCCTCACTATGCTTTTAAGGAGAATATTACTTCAGCTATCATATTATTTTACTTTTTATTTGATTTTATTATTTTAATTTTGGATTAAAAATAATAGCTTGTGCTGTGTATTTTTTTTTTTAAATCATCTATTTGTCCTTGGCTGGTCTTGAAAAACCTAAGTGGACTTAGAGCTGGCAAGTATTTAGACAAGTATTTTTTATGATTGGCTGAAAAGAGAATACGGTTAAAAGATAGTTAACATCAATTTAGATGGAAGAAGAAGGAGCAGATAAGGAGGGAGACCCAGGCGACATAGTATTGAATAACTGGAGGTTGTATAAATATTTATAGAAGTATATACTGAGAAGGTTAGATAAATAGAAGTATTAATGTAAGAGAAAATTAATCTTATCATATATAATACAGATAGGGAAATTTGGAGAGAGGAGTTGCTCAGACATTACCCCTGAATTGTATCTGAAGAGGGATGAGAGGGAAGAAAGGAAAGGAGAGAGAAAAGAGTAAAGGAGGGAGTAGGAAGGTTGGAGGAGAAGAGGAGAAGTGGGGAAGAAAAGAGAAGAGGAGAGGAAGAAGAGGGAAGTAGGGAAGAAAGAGAAGAAAGGGAGAAAGAAGGTAGAGAAGAAGGAGTGTGGATACAGTGAAAGGGGAAATGGGCGAGCAACATCAAAAGTCATGTGTACGTATTGATTTAATTTTATTAAAAGTATCTTATATATAAGAATGTAAAAAGAATGTGTGTTATCATCTGATAAATATCACGGTATATGTATGGGGGAGAGTATTTAGACAGGAAACTACACAGGAATCCTGAAGTTAGAACTGAATTGGGAAGTTTTTTTTTTAAAAAAAATCCTAAAATATTATTGCTCAGAGAACCATATTAACATCTCCATATAGTCACTAGGAATTAATTATGATCGCAAGAACACTTCATGAGATAAAATATGAAATCATAGAGCTTGAAGAGATCTTGGAGGTCTTCTAGTTCAACCCATTGCCCAAGGTAGGAGTCCTTATTGCATCTTGGTCAAACGGTTGTTGACCGTCTATTTTTGAAAACCTCCAGTGATGGAGCATCCACAATGCCACGAGGCAAGCTGTTCCAGTGATTAACTATTCTCACTCTCAGGATTTTTTTTTTCTTTAGTTCCAGGTTGGATCATTTTGTAAGCTTCCACCCATTGTTTCATGTCCTATCTTCAGGTGTTTTGGAGAATAGGTCAACCTCCTCTTCTCTGTGATAGCCCCTCAATTTATGAAAGACAGCTATCATGTCCACCCCTAGGTCCTTTCTTCATTGGATTAAACATAACCAATTTTCTTAACCGTTCATGGCATGGTTTAGTCTCCAGAGCTCTTAACATTCAAGGATTTTCTCTATTTTATCTCACTATTTTCTTTTTTACGTTTATTTTTTCTGCTTTATTTAATTTATTTAAAGAAACAAAAAACAATTCATAGATTCATATTTATATTCATGTTTGTCTCTGCAGGAATTGAATCTGGGGTCAAACAAAGAAATGTGCATTGTGATGTCCTGATGTAAGCTCCACTCTTACACACTTGTCAGCATATTTTCAACATTTCCCTTTCCTATGCAGATGTGGTGTCATGACACAGATAGAAAAGAGGTGGAATTCATGTGGCAATGGAGCAGTTTTGCTTTCATTGTTTGTCCTCTTAATCATCTCATCATGTCCCAAAGATGCTTATGCAGATCGTTGAAGAGACAATGTACATGAAACTGGCTCAGATCCTCGATCAAGTCACACCAAGACCCTAGGCACTTTTCTTTTTAAAAAATAAATTGGCATCAGGAATTTCTAAACAGGCAAAAAAAAAAGTTGCAGACACCAAACTGGAATGTCTGATCAAGCCTTATTTGCGCCATCTTGATTCTTCATCAAAGTGAAGCAGTGCAAACACTGACTGGTGAAGTGCTTGCCAAGATTGATCAGAAGCAATTCACACCTTTCTATTGCTTCCTATTAAACCATGTGCTTTACATTGTGTAAAGATAACTGCCAACAATTTACATTTGGTATTTACTTGCTTTAAAATTTAATAACATAATAATTTAGCCATATTTGACCAAAAGCTTTGAAAAACATTTTCATGTGCCTCTATCAAAAGAGAACAACTATTGACAAACTGTTAATAGAGATATTAAGAATTAATTGCTGCACATTGTATGTACAATAATTTTTTGACTGGAACGAGCTACCCCCCGAGATCCGGACGATTCCGGATCTCCTAACCTTCCGCCGCGCCCTCAAGACATGGCTTTTTCAGCAAGCGGGACTGACCTAGGGTGAATTCTAAATAGGGATAATTTTTAATGATTTTAATAAGAGACACAGCTACAAATATTTGGTTTTTAATTGGCTTTTATTGGGGAAATGTATTATGTTGTTTTAATATGCTGTGAGCCGCCCTGAGTCCCGTGGGGAGAAGGGCGGCATATAAGTCTTAAAAAATAAATAAATAAATAAATAAATAAATAGTTATAAATCCAATCAGACAATGATTACTGAAAAATCATACTTATAGACTTATGAATTTAAGAACAGGTGGACCAAGGCAGTCACAGAATGGATGCCACTTGATAAAAAGCATCCACAAAAGAGACCTAAAACAAGATGGATTGACAATATCAGCAAGTATAGCGGGTCCAATTGGCAAAAGAAAGCTCAGTACCATATTGATTGGAAACATGCAGAAGAGGCCTTCATCCTGCAGTGGATAGACAGTGGCTGGGATGATGATGATGATGATGAATTTAAGAACAAAATGTAGCATTTTTGATTAACTGCATTTGAAGCCCAAAGAAGACAATTTCTTCTACTGTTTTAAGAGAATATTGCAGTCAAGCTATTTATTCCAAGGGCCTTATTGTTGTTATTAATCATTGTTAAACCCATTGCAAATTAATGGTTCAGACTCAAAAAGTATAATTTATCAAAAGCTGCTCATGAATGAGATGCAGATGCCAGATATTTCTTTCCAGAGTTACACTTTTAAACCACCTCCATGGCAGAGAATGATGTCTCAAAACAGTAGCTGAATTGTGTTATGTTGCTTATTGCAGTTTAAAAATATCATAGGTTAAATAAAAAAAGGTTAAAAACAACAACAACATAAAATTATGAGAACCTAAAAAAATTCAGATTGTGAATAATAATCTGTGTCTAGTTGTCTCATTTCTTTTTATAAGAAACCCATGTTAACTTATTTTATACTTTGTCTATAGAGTCTTAGAAAAAAAACCTGGAAGTCATGCTAAGCATCAGCAGAGATTGTGAACTTTCAGTTCACACATCATATTCTTCATGCTGATAGGCTGCTGAATACATTTGATGCCAATTTCTGGATTTATCTTTTTTATTATTATTATCATCAAAAGAACAGCCACTCAAAAGTTTTCACAGTAGATCAAATTTCCTTTTTAGGAAACCAAATCTTTGCCCAATGTTACCCCTCTGTTCTTTCTGAACAGCATTATTAATATTTTGTCCATTATTCACAACCCACAGGACATCACTCTCTTGCTTCTGATATAAATTTGAAAAGACTTATCAGTTTTCAGCCCTGTTATAAAAAGACATAACTTTGATTTTCATTTTATGAATTCTTTGTTGATGTACATCAGCTTAAAAAATCTATAGTATAAATTCAAAGATATCTCCACGGTCTTCTCAAATGACATTTGTTTTAAATTTATGTTCAAAAGCTAATCAGCTTCTTTTTTCTTCAAAATGTTTTTTCCCAAATAGTTAATTGACTGGTAGATTTAGATAAATGCTAAGAATGGACCTATAAGTTTCCCCTTTCCTTCACCACATATTGAATTAAATATCACCTGCTTTAATATTGCATTTGGCATATTGCACACATACCATAATTTAAGATGCTGATATTAACAAATAAAATATTTAGGACTTGCACATATCTGTATAAACCATATTTGCTCAAACCAAAATAGACCCACACCCTCTGCTTCTCTGCAACAGTGCTGATCTTTTGGTATAGCCCAGTGGTGGCGAACCTATGGCACGGGTGCCAGAGGCGGCACTCAGAGCCCTCTCTGTGGGCAGGCGCGCTGTCGCCCCAGTCCTAGGCCTTCAGCTGGGTTTTATAAAACCTTTTCACTTTAGGCTTCCGCCTCCATGTGCAAAAAAAAAAAAAAGGTTCAGTCAATTTCAACTTCTCGCGGGAAAAAAAAAGATCTTTCAAAGTTGGAATTGATTGATTGAACTTTTTAGTCCCACCCAGTCTGCCGTTACCACCACAGCCATGCCCAGCCAATTGGCCACACCCAGCCAATGAGCCACACCCACCCGGCACTCGACGATGCATAAGTGGGTTTTGGATTCCAGTTTGGGTACTCGGTCTCTAAAAGGTTCGCCATCACTGGTATAGCCTTTCAAGAAGCTACTCCCTTTCTGAAAATTTAAGCATTGTATTATTTTTATTTCTTTTCTATTTTCACTTCTCATTTGTGCACGATTTCCATTCTGGGGAGATGGGAGCTATGATATTATTGTTGTTTTCAATTGTG
>NW_015387235.1:24281-59064 GCF_001527695.2 Protobothrops mucrosquamatus | reverse complement strand
CTTCTGTAAATCTTACCAAGTTATTTTAGGAACTTGTTCAGGCAATCACCAGGAACCAACACTGATTCAAAGGCACAAAACAAAAAAGGCACTAAATCTAAAACTTCTAGAGCATACCAGACTGTAAAAAAAAACTGAAATAGAATTGTATTGTTCCCATCTTCTTTCTGATCACTGAATTATTAATTAATGAGTTCTTGCTCATTGGTAAAGCAATATTTTGGATATTCCTTTTAATTAGCATTGCTTTGCAATGCTACCCATTTTGCAAAATGTGCAACGTTTTGTTCATAAGGATATGCAAAAAGTGTTGAAACAATCATTTTGGAAAACTGTGGAATGTACAGTATTTTTTCCAAAAATAATATTCTGGACAAAATATATTATTCAGGGACATGTGTCTCCTGATAATACTTCAAACAACTTCTAGTTTGGAAGATTTTCTTCCAAAATCCACCAAATTTATGTTTCTCGTGGAAAAGCATGATCTACTATTAGCTCAATATAGTTTCTCCCTGAAACAATGACTTTTGCACAACCCTAGCTTGAACATTTCTACTTTTAAATTGTGGGAAAAGAATATGTTTAGGTGATACCAGCCTGAGCAAGTTTAGAAATCATTGTAATTCTACTAGTGTAAGTTTGATGAGTTATAATAATCAATTATAATAATCAATAAAATAATCAATAATAATCAAGACCAGATTGTCTTAATGGGCTTTACAGAATTAAATTTGAGTAATCTTACTTAGCCTCTAGATACTTTCGGATGAAAGGAGCAATAGACAGTAAGACCAGACTCTATCTTTACTAGACTTAAGTGCATTCAATTGGTCATAACTTAACTCTATCATCTAGGACTGTATCTGTAGGGAAAGGTTTTTTTAAAAAAAAATGTACACAGATTAGTGCTCTATGTGAACATTTATATATTTTAATATAAGTAATTACCTGAAAAGGACTACGGAAAACTGAATGGAAAGCTGCAAGAATCACTCAGAAGAAGATAAATAAATTCTTTTAACCTTAAGGATGAAATTCTGATTTGGCTTCTAGTATAAATGATGGAGTGTGAAAGTGATATTTACAAAAGTCTTAGCCTGATCAAATAGAATCCAATCCATCAAATGGTGTGGTTGGGTGAATGCACAGACTCAGTAACAACAATGCTGGCCCTTTGGAGAAAAAAAAGAAGCGAACTCTACAGATGGATATTTTGAAAATACTGAGTCATGAACAGTGAAAAGTTATTATTATTACTTTTTTCTATCATGCCAGAATATGACAAGGTCATTTTTGAAATGGTATGTGTTAGCATTCCAGAAAAACTAAACTATTGATTAAGAAAATACATTTCAAGTTCTGAGTATTATTAACTCATCCTTTATGTACTTTTAATTTCTTTGTTTCTCTGACAGCTACTGAATAAATAAGACTGTGGCATTTGGCTTCAACTCTCATTACTGAAAGGCTACACATTTCCCATATATATTGAGGAAAAAAGCCACTTCTAGGATGGACACACACACACACACATGCATTGTAGCATATTATATATTTGTCTCTTATTTAAAAAAAATGAAAGCAGTGAATTGTGATTAAAAAACGAATATTAACAATCCTGGGACTGAACACCCTGCAAATCATAAAGCCCAAAGATCATAGGAGTATATTTTGTATTCCATCTCTGAAATTCCTCTAGTTTTAGAATCCTAAGAATACATCTTTTTCCATTGATAGATGGGCTCTGATAAGTTTTAAATATCAGAGGGGAAGGGGGAAAATAATAAAAAGTACTGGGTGTATAAATCACAAAACACACAAAACGACAAGAAAGTGCAAGTTCCCATATGATACTTTAGACCTCTGCCTTCTAGGTTCATGAAAAATCCATGGTTTTGTTTTTACAGGTTTGTAGTACAACACTACAATATTTTTTGCATATTTTTGACAAAGTAGCAACCGTGCATCTGAAATACTGGGGGTCAAAGTGACCCCAGCAAATTGTCAGTTTTAATGTACATTGCAAATTGTCAGTTTTAATGTACATTGCAAATTGTCAGTTTTAATGTACATTGTCATTACCTACACTGGATTAATTCAATATAGGAAACTTACCATGTGCTTCATTTAAAGATTTATTCATAACATGTTTATTATCTCTACTTATTTGGTGTGATTTTTAAATAAAACTTCCATATTGATATATTAAATCCTTCTATACCAGATAATCCATATAAATAGAAGAACACTCTTTGTTTAATTATCAATCTCATATAGAATATATAGAAAGCAATGGTAAGAAGCAGAATGCATTTTGGTATGCAAAACAACATGTCTCTAATTGCTAGTAAAAACATTCTAAAACACAGAAGTGATTGATTTAGTGAATTATTAGCATGGACATATTTCGTATACTAAAGTCATGTTGTTACTTACCTTCAGCTGTTCTTCAATAATTGAGCCAATTTCTTACTCTTAGCAGCTACTAAAAGTAACATTGTCAAAGCCTTTCTGGGAATTGTCAATTTTTAGAATTTTCCCAGACATTATGTGATTCCATAATGTACAATGGTGTATGTGTCTGTCTGTCTGTCTGTCTGTCTGTCTGTCTGTCTGTCTGTCTGTCTATCTGTCTCCTTCCTTCCTTCCTTCCTTCCTTCCTTCCTTCCTTCCTTCCTTCCTTCCTTCCTTCCTTCCTTCCTTCCTTCCTTCCTTCCTCAAGAATGGCTTTACATTGTTCAGTAGAATGAAAAATAATATCCTACTTTAAAACTAGGGGAAGCATAATTATATATATTAAACCATCTGCACATAATTCGAGAATTGTGTCTGTGTATTTTTTATACACAAATTGTATTACTTTTCTTCTTGTTTATCATAACAAGTACATTTTCTGTCCCAATGAAGCCTAGATTTGCATAGAAGCTATAAAAATGTATTTTGTTCAGTGTCCATAAGATTTTAATTACATAGAAACTCTACTGTTGTAGCAAATACATGTAAAAACAGGAAGATACTACATGTTGTTTTATGCACAATTCTTCTTATTTCACTATTCTTTGAATTAGTATATGTCTTTAATGTCTTGTTCTAATACAAAAAATAGTTTCATAGCTCTTTTGTTCTCCATTTTTATGAGATAGTTTTCCAGTGTCCATCTAATGGCATTTTATACAATGTCTCTCATTATATAGTTGATGCAATAATACTTCTTATGGGCTAATGCATTGCTGTAACACACTATGGTTCCATATAAATTATTTAATTTCATTATATTTTAATGATTATGCTAGTGAAAAGAGGGACCATGATGGCATGATAGCAGTGTTCCAATATTTGAGGGGCTGCCACAAAGAATAGGGGGGTCAATTCGAGAGATTCTTTTTAAAAAAATTGCCCTTAAAGCAAAGTATCCTACTGTCATTAGATATGACCCTTTAAGAGACTTGGAGTAAATGTGCTCCTTATGGTATCTGCTCTGTGGAATATTGCATCCAGTTTTGGTCACCATGATATAAAAAAAATGAGATTCTAGAAAGAGTGCAGAGAAGAACAATGATAATTAGGGGATTGGAACTAATACATGAAGAATGATTGCAGGAATTTGGTATGTCTAGTTTAATGAGAAGAAGGACCAGGACTGACATGATAGCAGTGTTCCAGTATTTGAGGGGCTGCTACAAAGAAGAGGGGATCAACCTATTCTCCAAAGCACCCGAAGGCAGAACAAGAAGCAATGGATGGAAACTAATCAAGGAGAAAACCAATCTAGAACTAAGGAGGAATTTGCTGACAGTTAGAACAATTAATCAGTGGAATGACTTACCTCCAGAAGTTGTGAGTGCTCCATTACTGGTGGCTTTTAAGAAGAGATTGGATAACTTAGTGTGGTAAATTGCATCCATCTTGTATAAAATGGGGCCTACTTATTCATATGGGGGGCATTTGATTGAATTTCAATTTGATGTGTGAATTTATTAGCATACATTCTATAGCACTGTACAGGACCCATAGGCATACTATGTGCTCAACTTTCCAATCTGGTATATGAATAAAGGCTAGTCTATTTCATTCTACTCAGGATCCCTGGCCTTGCCTACCCCAAACATTCCTGCCCAGTGATGACTTTTCCTGATCATATTCTGTGTCAGGAACCATGAACCAGCTTTGTGGTCATATAATGTTGTGGCAAAAGTAAATCTGCAACACTGTTCTGAATGCTGACTGCCTAGAAGATAAATGTATTGCTTTTAAAATTCTTTGCTGTGGGGAAGTAAATTTCATGTATTATAATGTAATGTCTCTTGATGTTCTTTGTATGTTTTGTTTTCTTCCCAGGCAAATGCAGAACTATGCATTATAGATAGTGTTGCTATGTTGTTGAGTTTTCAAATTGTCAAGTTGCCTTGTTGCTGCTGCTGTTGTTGTTATTGTTGTTGTAACCTTGCAGGCAATATACTGAATAAAAGAATTCTGCCTTATGAATGAATAAACAGTCAGAGAAGTTGTATTTTTGCTATCTTTATTATTTTATTGAATGAAGGTATTGCAGTTTCTTTCTTCCTTCCTTCCTTCCTTCCTTCCTTCCTTCCTTCCTTCCTTCCTTCCTTCCTTCCTTCCTTCCTTCCTTCCTTCCTTCCTTCCTTCCTTCCTTCCTTCCTCCCTCTCTCCCTCTGTCCTTCCTTCTCTCTCTCTCTCTCTCTCTCTCTCCCTCTCCCTCTCCCTCCCTCCCTCCCTCCCTCCCTCCCTTCCTTCCTTCCTTTTCTGAGTTTTTGTGCAGGGACACTGAAAAGTTAGGTTAACTTTTCATTTCTTTGCTACTGATATAAGTACAGTATATATATTTTCTTCTTGTTTACACACACAGCCCTGCAGCCTTCTGTAGTTTCATAGAAATCTATAATTTACCTATTTTATGGTTTTAGGATAAAAGTGAGGGGAGAAGGGAGGAGAAATCGAGGGAATTCAGCTGGCTTAGTTCAGGCTGGAATTATTACCTATGACAAATATTTCTAATTCAGAAGAATAAAATAAAATTGAAATATTTGGATGAAAGTTTTGATCTTAGAACAAAAACCTGAATTAACAATTAAGCTAAACAAGCATGTTCTTAGGGCACCATGGAAAGGGAGCCATCATGTAGGGTTTTTTTTCCCTTTATTATATCCATAACTCTTTCAGTGCCACCTGAAAAATTAATTTTAAACACTTCTTGAGTCTTAAAGACTTGTCAGTTAAGCAACAGAACGATGCCAATACAACTTTATTGGGGTGTGCTTAGGGCATTAGTTGGCCTCAATCCAATCCTGGTTTAGAACAGTATTTTGTTCTATGCATACTCCTATCTTGTACATGTTTCAGTTGAGGATACCAGTAAAAGAGAATATTTGTTGCTGAGGGTTGAACTTCTTTGGTGTTCTCCACTTTGGTTGTTTTCTTGCCAAATTACTCATCTAGATAACATCAGCAGTGCTAGAAGGGACTGGAGTTTGTGCTTGGTTTATATACAAGTGACTGTTGATTGTTTGTCTGAGTTGGTAGTTCCTTGTTAGGGATATTGTTTACTGCTCGAGCAAACTGTAATGAAACATCTGCAGAAAAACAACCAAGCTTAGAGAGCACCAAGGACCCTACAGTCAGGGGATAGTTTTAACAAAATTTGGTGTAAGAGTTAAGTAGCTATATCCCCTTTGAAATGTTTCTAAGTTGAGACTTCTGAATTTTGTTTTAGATGTACCTATTTCTTCCATCAAAATATGATTGAATATCATGTTAGATCCATATTATCTCCCTTCCTCCTTTTTTTGTTAAGAACTTTTTATCTTAAGCATAAACATAAAAAGAAATACATACCAATTTCCTTTCAGTGAGTTGATAGTTAGAAACAAGATTGCCCAAGATTGTGTTTGGTTTATGGTTATATAAACTAAACTGAACTGAGTAATATTTAATAAATGACATATGAAAGTAAGAATACTCCTGTTTGCAGTAAAAGAGGAAGGTGTATTGTAATTAAATAGCTGATTTAGGATGTCTACCAGATTGATATTTCTTTTTTTTTTTAAACAGAAGCTTTTGTAGGAGAAATATATCTGAATCCTTTACTAATAGGGATCAGACATACTATTTCACTGAAATGCAAGGGGTTTTGTTACTGTATCAGAAACAGCTGAAGCAAATATCAGAAAAGAGGCAAGTATGTAAATTCTTATTTAGAGATGCAAATTAGATTACACATGTGATTGCATACAGTTACATCATTATTAGTTTTCTAGCTTAATAAGATAAGGATAATGAGGTCACCATATTTCCTACTCCATTTTGAGATGGGGAGTCTTCAAAACCAAGCATTTTTGTACTTCTAATACAGAGTGCACATTTTCTTACGTTTGAAAATGTTAATTTTGAGATTATTTTTTATGTTGCTGATGGTAAATTAATTATACAAAATAAATTTTTACTGCTATTTTAACACCACTTTTCACACCGATCTCTGCCCATGAAATATCAGAGGCAGTAGGAACTATTGACTGTGAAGATGATGTAAGAACATGCAGCTGATGGTAGTTGGCAATATTTTGTTATAACTAAGCTAAATCAAAATTGGTTGTCACTTTGAATGAATATGTAACTATGGAGTGGGCAACTATGGTCTTTCAGATTCTGCTGAATTAGAGATCCAAGGATTTTTGACCATTTACTTGGAACTAATGAGAAAGATTCTCTCCCTTGAGATATTCAATATTTAACTATGTGAGCATTTCAGAATGAAGGGTTTATGTCTGTTTATCACCTTTTCAAATCATTCAATTTAAAGGGAGGGTAAATAAATGCTCTTCTTACAAAGCCTATCTATCATCTATCTATCATCTATCAATTTAGTTTCCCAAATATTTGAAAACTATGGCCTGTGATTAGAATGAGCTCATACTTGCTTTATCACCATTCTTGCTTTATCCATAACACAGTAGACAATTAGAAAACATGGAAATTTGTAGACATTGAAGTAATTTATTTATTTTATATGGTGCAAGAGAATAAAGCATTAACTGCTGTTTTATTTTCAGTACTCAAGCTGCTTCTTCTTGCTGGGAGATCCTTGTAAGGTCCAGCAGCCAGAATGTGTAGAGTAGATTATTTACCTGCAACAAAACCAAGTTGCTTGGGGTGTATCACATGGAGGCTAGTCTACATTGCACCTCACCATTGAATTACTGTACTATGTCTTGTTTCTTAGGTTAGGCAACTATCACTATTGACTGATTACTCAGATTGTCTTCACTAGTTGCTTCCCATGTTGCATTAACCAGTTCTGAAATAAGTATCATGCAGGTGAGTCAATAGAAAAACAGACATTTTTAATAGTTGAACAACTGTTATTTGGCCATAATAAGAATAAGATTTTTTTTAGATATTTCTGTACATCAGAAGTCAAAAAAGCAATCATAATCTCTTGCTTTAGAGATTATTCTACATTTAACTCAGGCAACAATGCACCTGTTTTAGTAGCTTTTTCACATTTCCCCTATATAATATGCAGTGCCAATGAAATTCATAAAACAGTTAAACAGATGTTAGAGGGAATGCAATAGGGAATGTGTTTTTTTCCCTATTGGAAAATCATAACAAGAGATGAAGGAGCCAATGACCAACAGCACACTGATCATTTAGCAGGAAAAATAAACTCTGCAGTAAATGAAAAGTTATGCTCTGATATTTGAAACCCTTTTCTCTATGCTGAAATGGCTCACATTCCTGAACATTGGCTACTAAGCAAATGATTTTTCCTTTTCATTCTTGTAATTGTATCAAAGGGCAGTACAAACACATGCACTGTATATGTGTATGTACAGGGCTCTGTGGTACATCACTTGACATATTTTTTCTAACTTGAGATGAACCACTTGTTATCTATGTTTTTTTAAAACCAGATTTGCATCCCTCTATTGTTAGCATGATCCAATCCATATTTTGTCATTTGTTTCTACTAGAATCTCATGGCTGAAGTTTAGCCAAATGCTTTGCTGAACTTAAATCTACCATCACTCCCTTAATCAAAGAAAATAATCATTCTATCAAACAGATTTTTTACAATTTGTTCTTGATAAATACTTGTTACTACCAAACAATGCATTTTTTCTAAATATTGACAAAGTGACTATTTCATTATCTGTTTCATTATTTTGCTCAGATTAATTTTACTAAACAAGTGTCAAACATCATTTTAAGATCCACTGTAAATCTTTGGACTCATTATGGCGTCCTCATAGATATATAAAACTCAGGTGAGTAGTAAAGTCTTCAAGTCAGGAGTGGCTTCTTGGGGACTAACATATCAATGCAGTTTTTCTTGGCAATAACACAGGCATGGTTTGCCACCGTCTTTTCTAAGGTGCTTGCTGTATACCCCAGACTAGCCTATAACCTACAGTAAATCTGGTTCTGCTTTTGAACCTAGACAAGGTGGCGTGCAAAAAACCCCCAAAAACATGATTCTAGGCAGGTAGGATGAGATGGCCTACACCTAAATCTTCCCTTTGTTAAAGAGAGAGAGAGAGAAAGAGAGAGCACTTGATGACAATGGTTGGGATAGACTGAATTAACAAACAGAAAATAAAACCTGAATTGGGCATGTACTATACATGCATACCCGTAAATGTGAAGCAGTTCTGATTCATAAATCTATTTGCTCTTGCATCCAATTTTGCCTGCAATTGTCTGGAAAGTGGCCATCCAAATTGCAAAATTTTCCATCTGTGGAATATAAGCCACATTTACCACATTAACGGAATTGCAATCTGAATCTTCACATTTACAGTAGGTAAAAACGGAATCACCAAAAATTGAGGAGAAAATTACCTACATGAAGGGGGCTGAAACCACTTTTAAGCCCTGAGAAACAAGATAAGCTCCAGACAGTGGCCTTTTTGATTCATTTGAGTATATTTTTAAAAAACCTAATGTCAATAAAAATTGTTCTAGTGTTCCTATGGAGTTGATTTACTGGTATGGTCAACTGAGTGGGATTGACAGGGGGGCTGTTTCTCCTGATAATAGCTTAGTCAATACCAGTATTTCTCCACAGTCATTGACTGAGATGGATGGCCATAGAAATTGACTAAATAAATAAATAAATACATTTGGGAAGGCAGAGTTGCTTCTTGATTCAATGACCCACTCTTTCCTATTGCTTCTAGATATATTTTCATACATTGTGTGTATCCACCCCTCCTGTATCAGTTTCTCCTTACTTTACTTTCATTTTCATTTTCAAACATGTTTCACAATGAACTCAGATTCTGACTTCCTCTGTGTAGAACATATTTTATGGTAGTAAAATGTGAAGATCTTCTACTGGCCTGAAGACCATGCTAGATTTTTCTCTGCATCATGGAAGTCACATTTGTTCTGGGAGAAACTTCTAGAAGAAATGTTGGCAAGTAAGTATAGGCTGACTTCACTTTTTGCTGCCATGTTTCAAATATTACTAATTATATTTTATTTAAGTCAAGTTAATACCATACAAAGGTCCATCAACCTTATTTTGGTTATTGCTCCATTTGTAAAATATATATTGATCTCTACCAAAATTTTAAATGCATTTTAAAAACAAAATTTTACCCACCTAGACAATTTATTCAAAGACTACCATCTTCTGGAATTCAGAAATATGTGTCTTTCTGTCAACTCAGTGGGCTTCACTGAATCAAATGTTAGATGGGAAGATGTCCAACTTTATTTGCAAATCCATAATAATAAATTGGATAAGTCTGCCTTCTTTACTTGCTTTGTTGGAAGAAATCCCATTACAAACAATATCAGTGACAGCTGAAAATGTGGATAGATTTCTAGAAACATTATGCTTAGTGTGACATGGGAAAATATGATGTTTTAATAGGTAATCATTACTGGAACATCGTTCACACTTTCAGTTGCAGTACTAATTCTGTAGACTGTTTTCACAAATATGGATTAGATTTTTTTTCTTCCATGGATTTGTAGAATCATTATCATGTCAAGTATTTTCCTTCCATGTAAACTTTCTTCAGCAGTAAATATGATGTTTACAGGAGAGAAGAAAAAAAGATAGATATGTATATACATACATATATATTTGTTTTCTGAGGTTTTCACGGGTGTTTGTATGTAGGTCTTTGGTTGTTCGGGTTTTCTCCCGCGTAAAATTGGAAGTGTCTTGGCGATGTTTCGATGAAGTCTCATTCGTCATCTTCAGGCTGGTGTCTTCAGATTCGTGTTTCTAGGAGTACTTACTCCTAGAAGCACGAAGCTGAAGACACCAGCCTGAAGATGACGAATGAGACTTTGTCGAAACGTCGCCAAGACACTTCCAATTTTACGCGGGAGAAAACCCGAACAACCAAAGACCTACATACATACATATATATATATATATATATATATATATATATATATATATACACACACACACACATAGTCAAACTTTGATCAGTCATTGATTTGAGCATCAATTATAGTATATTACCACGCCTTGTTTCTTTTTCAGTTCTGTGCAGTTTTGATATATTTTAAGGATTAATTCTTTTGTGGTGGTCTGTGACCATAATAAAGATTGATTTGATTTGATTTTATCTTATTTGAATTGAATGGATACATACACACATATAAACACACATACATACATATTTCATTGTAGAATATAGCCTGGTTTTTTGTTCCTCCAAAACTTTTTTTGTGAAAGAAATGGGGAACTAAGGAGGAAGTCAGGAAGAAAATCTCAAACTCTTCAGTCAGAACAGTTTAACAGAAATAAAACATATTTGTTCCACTACAGCAAATAATAATGGAGTTATATCCATTAGCAGTCTGTAGGCCCTCTCCTTCTTCTGCACAGATACAAAATACCTCTGGAGTGTCTTGACAAAGGAGCCAGATTCAGATATTCCACAATAGAAACAACTCATCACGTATCACTTGTGATGAATGCTATTGTCAGTTTCCTCTGGCAGCCACCGATACTGAGAGGATGGGGAGGGGGGGAGAACTTTGCATTTGTGTGCATACCTTGTCTGCTGCCCAAGCAAGGACAAAGATTGGAATCCTCTGTCTGTGTCCATATGAAAGCTGCAATACGGTGCAATTGTATCCATAAAAGTCTTCCTCCATCCATACCTACAAGTTGTATACTTACAAGGGCATTCTGAGGCAGATGGCATCATTTTAGTCACATTGGCAAGGGGGAATTGATTCTTCCAGGGCTTCTTTAAGACCTTGTGGGAGAAAGCAGCCACCATTTGGTCTAGTTGAGGGGTCCCCAAAACCTGAGCTGTGGCTCACTACTGGGCCATGGCCTATTCAGAACCAGGCCCCATGAATAGTAGGCCGGCATCCATGCACAAGCATATGCAGCTTAACTTGCACAAGTCAAGCTGCCCGTGCATGAGTGTGCACGCCAGCCTGCTGCTCATGCAAGTCGAGGTGTGCATGCATGTGTGCACACTGGCCCACTGCTCTTGCGGGCCAATTCCCCTCTCCTGCCCCACCAAACCGCCAAGATGCAAAGATTGGAGACCACTGGTGTAGCTCATATTACAGATAGGATGTCACTTAAATTGTCAAGAAGTACATTCATTTTTTTCCCTTAAAAATGATTGCCCCTTTTCTGAAAAGCTTCCTGAAAATTCTTAGTACATTTCTTGGACTAATAAGTCCATTTTGGGAATATTTTGGAAGAATTTTTTTGTGAGTTCCTTTCATTTTCTTCTTCATTCTATTCATCCTATTTTTTTATTTCCAATGTCCAGGGTTTGCATTGTATTCATTTATTTCTGTACTAAAAAGATTGTTCTGTGTGTATATAGATAAAGCAAGGCTGATGTTAAACATGCCAAAAAAAAAAAAGACAAATATTCTGAGACAGGAGTAATTCAGAGACCCCTGGAGGTAACTTTATGCGTTGGCTTAAAAACTCAAATCATATAGGCCTGAAAAATTGCTAGATAAAGAAACAGTTGAGGGGAAAACTTGATTAGGATACAAAAACTTTCTCATTGATAATGAGATGTGGGGTATTTGAAATGAAAGTGGAGAACTGGAGCCAACATTTTACAACCAGTACAACAACAACAACAACAACAACAACAACAACAACAACAATATAGATTGGGGCCAGCCAGAGGAAGCATGAAAAGGCTGTGTAGCCAACTGAAAAAAAAAAGCTAACATAGATTTCACTGTCTTCATTGCTATTCTCATTCTGCTCCAGGATCAGTTAGGAAATGGTTTTGCTAATTATTTTCATGTAGAATCAGTTAAGGACAGCCATAGATAGAGTTCAATAATTTCATTTTTTTCCCTATCTGCTAACAGGTGATTTTCCATCAGTGATTTTCCTTAACTAATTAACTCTTTAAAAGGCGATCTACATCAGGTGTTAACTGCTTAGAGTTAATTTCTGAGAAGAGGAACTTGAAATGAAATGGGAAGAAATGATCCAGAATGAATTAGTTCTGTCCTTATCTAATCCTTTAAGAGAATCAGGGTGCTGGCCATTACTGGAAGTAGTCTATAGAAAAGGTAGAATGGGACCACACTGTGCTCATATAGGTTTATTTGAAGACAAAAAAATGTAATATTTACTGGTGACAGAAATCTACCTTTGCTGCAGCATGATAGTACCACTCTTTCAAAACAGTGCTAGTGTTCTTTATAGAGAATGTTACATTCATCTATATGATGGATTGATCAATTGATTACTTATCAAATCATTTTTTTATTCCCAGAGATGACAACAACAACAATGGTAATAAGAATGGTAGTTTCCTGTGCAAGTTCAGGTACTCAGTCCCATATTTTGAATGCAAATACTGCTTTCAAAATCAATCAGAATACAGCTGGAAAGGACCTAGTCCAGGGGTAGGCAACCTTGGCTCTTTTATGAGTCGTGGACTTCAACTCCCAGAATTCCTGAGCTAGCATGGCTGGCTCAGGAATTCTGGGAGTTGAAGTCCACGACTCATAAAAGAGCCAAGGTTGCCCACCCCTGACCTAGTCCAACACCCTGCTCAAGCAGGAAACCCTATACTATTTCAGACAGGTAAATGTCCAGTCTTTTCTTAAAAACCTTCAGTGATGAAGCACTTACAACTTCTGAAGGCAAGCTGTTCCACTAGTTAATTGTCCTCACTGTTAGGAAGTTTCTCCTTCATTTTTGTACTACTCTCCTTGAGTAGTTTCCATCCATTGTTTTTTTGTCTTACCTTCTGGTGCTTTGAAAATAAGTTGATCCCCTCTTATTTGTGGTAGCCACTGGGAATTTCTCATGAGTTATATCTTTGATCTGATCTTTCAGGATTTCCAACAGAGTACTCATTGCAATGGTAACTAAATTCACCATGCTGCTGGTTGTCCTCTTCTTATCTTTCCTTCCGTCTTTCTCAGCATTAGAGAGACTGATCTTCACATAATATCTCTAAAGTAGGGTAATTTGAGTCTTCTCATTGATGCCTCAAATAAGAATTCTGGGTTGATTTATTTGATGATGCATTTCTTTGCTTTGTTGACTGTCCATGTTATTCTCAGGAGTCTTCTTCAACACTAAAGTTCAAAATCATAAATATTCCTTTGAACTTGCTTCTTCAAATGTATATGAGATCATAAAAAGTCTAATAAAGGTTTCAGAAAGCCCAGGTTAGGCATTTTGTGAACAAATGCCAAGGATCCAGTATTTATGTAGCTGATACCAAAACAAAAGAGACTGGAATAGAGACAGCCTTCCTCCAACTGCTAAAGAACTGGGCAGATCCCAACTCCTGATATTAGCAACAATTATATTAGGAGAAGAGAGAAGAGAAGGACTTTTGTGATTAGATTTATTTTTAATTCCATCTCATCATTGTGGTAAGAGAAGAAATAGGATTTACTTTTTCTGTGTAGTAATCAAAACCATAGGACCATTCTCCATATGTGCATCACTACAATAGTGGGTATGTGTGTATATGATTATGTATAGGAAATTACAGACTACCGCTTGTTTGCATAAAGAGAAAATTGGACTTGCCTTGTAATTCTTAGAACAGCAATTTACAGGGGTAAGTGTAGGTGTGGGATTGGGGTAAGCAGAATGAGGTAACATTTCTCCCATGAGCATCCCTCCCACTCAGCTTTGACATACCTAAATCCAAGAAATAAGCAGTAACATTTACAATGCTAGTATTCAGATCTGATTTATCAAGAATGCAATATTTTTTTTTTGCATAAAGCCAGGAGCATTTTTTCTTTACATTTTATTATCTTTCACACAAAACATATCCTAAGTTTAATTAAAAGAAAAATAGCTGAGAATTTAAAATGATTCTTCATTTCCACCTCGAACAGAACAGACAATATACGAAAAAAAACCTCTTAGTAACACCCAACTTCTTCATCAGATCAACTAGGGGGTCAGTTCAAATCAGTTTAGGGGTTCAGTTCAATTCAACTTATTGCGGTCAACACTCTTCCACAAGGAGAGTGCTCTGTGCATGAATGAAAATGTGTGTGTGTGTGTGTGTCTGTGTGTGTACTTTGTGTATTCCATCTAATATTCTATTTAATAGAAAATAAATAAAATGTTAAGACAGAGATAAAATACAGTTTTAAAATGACTTAACTGCAGCCTATATCAATTAAACACTAAATTATATTAAATGTAATAACATTTAAAGTTACAGAAAACTAATAATATCTAAAATTTAAATCAATTGTAATAATTATATATAGTGCACTGCAGAAGATTGCAGAAGAATCTATCAGGGTTCAACAGGTTTTCCATGCTCTGCACAAAATAAGCTGAAGGTACTGTAACAAGGGGTACTTTATCTATGAGCAACATCTGAGCATAGGTTGGATCTGGGGTGACCAGGATATCTAGTAATCAGATATAATATGGTTGGGATGTCTCCTTGCTCCTTATTGTGCTAGGAGCAACAAAGAAGAACATATTCTGTAGTTTCCCCTCTCCAAAATCACAGGAGCAGAGCCTTTCAGCCAATGGCACTTTTTAATCTTTGCCATCCAATACTGCAGAAGAGAAAGCATGGCATCAGGCAAGAAAGAAAGCTTTCCAGTCGCTGGTTGTTTCTAGCTGTGTAAGATAGCTTAATTAGGAGTTGCTAACTCTAATGAAATCAAAACTGAAGATCTGTTTCATAGCAAAAAATATGACCAATATACAAAAAGAAAACCTTGGGGAAAAATTAGGTATACAAGTAGTTCCTAAAATAAAATACCTAGGAATTGTTATTTCATCAATCAAAGAGGACAATTACGGAAAATTAGTAAAGTACATAAAAGTTGACTTACATCGCTGGAGAAACCTACATCTTTCGCTTCTTGAAAGAATCTCAGCAGTGAAAATGAATATTCTACCCAAAATGATATTTTTGTTCCAAAATATTCCAATCCAATTAGATAATTTTTTTTAAAGAGTTGAATAAATTAACCTTGGATTTCGTGTGGCAAGGAAAGAAGGCAAGAATAAAACAAAAGTCTTTACAGGATGCCAAAGAAAGAGGGGGATTAGATTTTCCGGATTAGGAGCTGTATTATCAAGCAGCGGCCCTGATGTGGATTAGGGATTGGATTACTTTGGAAAACAAAAGATGCTTATATTTAAAGGGACATGACCTCCAGCAGGGCTGGCATGCCCATCTATGGATAGGAAAAAGTAGGGACCATCAATACTTCCTGAGACATAAAGTTCAGCAAGAACTTATAAAAAGTTGGAATATAGTTAAATGCCAATACTATATAGAAGCTCCAGGTTGGCTCTCACCATTAGAAGCAGTTACATAACACCATCTTATACAGACAAGATAAGGTCATTACATATAAAGATATCCTGTCAGAGGAAGGCCATCTAAAGCGAAGACAAGAGCTGAGACAACAGGGAATAGTTTTGGAATGGTGGTCCTACCTTCAGATGCAAGCGAGATATGTGAAAGATAAGAAAGAGTGGGGAATTAACAAACAAGACATGGGGCTTGACAAAATATTACTAGGTTCGGAGAAAAAACAAATTAAAAAAATATATATAAATATATGTTAGAATATAAATTATATGAGGAACAAGTCAAAGAAACGATGGTTACCTGGGCAATTGATTTGGGACACTATAAATTTGGACCAATGGCAGCAAATTTGGGAACATAACAATAAAATCACATTGGCAACAACTTATAAGGAAAATCTTTATAAGACGCTTTATAGATGGCATCTGCCACCGGCTAG
This sequence comes from Protobothrops mucrosquamatus, assembly GCF_001527695.2. NCBI lineage: Eukaryota > Metazoa > Chordata > Lepidosauria > Squamata > Viperidae > Protobothrops > Protobothrops mucrosquamatus. The sequence continues at coordinate 42,813 of NW_015387235.1, read as the reverse complement.
ACTCACAAAAATGTATAGTGGTTACTCACCACTCTGCTGGAAGTGCAAAAGGGAAAAGGGTACTTTTTTCCATTTTTGGTGGGCTTGTAAAGAAGTACAGGTTTATTGGCTTAGGGTTTGGAAATGGATAACAGAAGTGACGGGTCAAAAAATCCAATATAAACCAGAGATGCTACTACTAGGAATATTAGAAAAAAATATAAACAAAGATGATATATATTTAATCATACATGTGATAATGGCGGCAAGAATTTTGTTTGCCGAAAATTGGAAACCAACTGAAGTGCCTAGCGGAGATGCGCTAATAAGAAAAAATTTGTATTGCGCAGAATTGGATAAGATGACTAAAGAATTAAAAAACCAGGAGGAAACAGAATGCTACCTAATTTGGAATAAATTTTACAAATGGAGGGAAAAATAAGGAAGTCGATAGAAGGGATATAAATAGAGGAAGATTATCAGAAATGTATAGCTGCATATAAATATACAATATTTATTCTTATATGTACAGTATGGAATGATTAGACAAAGATATATGTCAAGGATGATACACTACGTTCAATGTTTTTTAATTTCTTTTTTCCTTTTGTACTTAATAAAATTATATATATATATAAAACTGAAGATCTGTTGCTCCTGTTCTCAGTTCAGCTTTGTATGCATTTGTTCTTAAAGCATGTTCTTGTCCAGCTGGAATCACTGCCTCGGTCTCTTTCTTCAACCTTCCTGCTCTTAGCCATTGCCAGGTCCTTGCTATTATCTACTTTCCTGCTATTTTTTAAAATTTACTGGTCATGTAATGTTTTCTGTTCCCATGCCTCTATTCTGTTTTTCATTTCGTCTTTCTTGAAAGCCAATTTGGTCTCTCTAGTAGTTAGTGAGCCTTCCTAGTATATTAGCTTCAGTGTATCATCATCATTATCATGGTTCTTCACACAGTCAGCCAGACGTTGAAACTGGGTTTTGACTTATTCTTGTTTTCTTTTGATTGCTCAAATAAGACAAGCAAAAACAAACAGTTGGAAATTGACCAAAGAGAGAAGCAACCTGGAATTAGGGAGAAACTTCCTAACAGTGAAGACAATTAACCAGTGGAACAGCTTGCCTCCAGAAATCATGGGTGCTCCATCACTAGAGGTTTTTAAGAAGAGACTAGACAGTCATTTGTCTGAAATAGTATAGGTTCTCCTGCTCAAGCAGGGGGCTGGACTAAAAGACATCCAAGGTCCCTTCCTATTCTATTCTATTCTATTCTATTCTATTCTATTCTATTCTATTCTATTCTATTCTATTCTATTCTAATGACAAAAATAAAAATACAAGAATATTGTCAAAGAAAGTGTTAAATAGAAGCTATGGACAGATTGTGGAAAAACAAAGATATTATTGCTGTTGTTTAATAGAAGGAATGTGTTCATCTGTAGCTAAATTGCCCACGATATTCAGGCACGTTTCCTTCTTATACATTCATTTCTCTTTTGCAAAAGACATCTGCAGAACATTCAGTGTAGATTGGAAGAAACCGATAGGGGAACACATTTCTTCACTTTATCTTTTGTGTCAGTCTTTCAAATATACCACAAACATTGTTTTTTGTTCTTTAGCAAAATAGTCAAGCATTTTGGAAGAGGAAATTAATCACTGGGAAGAAACTTTACTGTAGCATTGTCATCTTATAATCATTTTTCCTTTTATATAATTCAGTTTATGCATCCTTTGCACATGTTTGGTGAAAAGAGTATAGTACTGTGGTTCTATTAAGCACAATCCTTTTCAACATTCAGGAACAATGCATCTTTGCTTACAGCCCTAGAGTCTGAGAATGACATTAAGAAATTCATACTTCTGAGACGTGTATAGTTCACTTTTTATTTTAGTCATACACTCCAATTATTTTTTCAGCTTTGACCCACTTCTACACTATTAGGGTAATGTTATAATCCCACTTCATAAGGTTGCAGCAAAATTTACTGCTGAGTATATGACTCTGGTCTTACATGGTCAGATATTATTTCTGTGTGAAGTGACCACTGAACATTTCTGCAGAGAATAAGAGATAACTGACTGGTTCATATTACCATTTTTCCAGAAAATACAGAGTGACACCTAGATCTTTAGCATACCATTTTCCTCTAACCCAAATTCTCGCCTGGATTTCATCTTTGAACTTGTATTCTATAAACACAATTTTGAGATGCCATCCCTTTTGCTTATCACAGGGACTTCATACCACTGATAATCACTGCATTTTTTTTTATTTCATCATCCTGATTAAGTGCAATGCACAGGTACAGATTAGGTGAAACCTGCTTCAATAGCAGTAACTGTGAGAGGGATCTTAAAGCCTTAATGGACAATTGCTTAAATATGAACCAGCAGGGTGCAACAGCTGCCAAAATGCCAATGTGACCCTAGGTTGCATTAACAGAGAGATAGAATCAAATCATATGAAGTATTAGTACTACTTTATAAAGCCTTAGTAAACCACAATTACAATACTGTATCCAGTTTTGGTCACCATATTAGAAAAAGATACAGAGTCCGGAGAGAGTGCAGAAAAGAGCAACAAAGATGATTAGTGGAATGGAGACTAAAACATATGAAAAATGATTGCAGGTTGTCTACTCTAGTGAAAAGAAGGACTAGGGGTGACATGATAGCAGTCTTCCAATATTTGAGGGGCTGCCATAAAGAAGGAGGGGGGTCAACCTATTCTCCAAAGCACCAAAAGGCAAGACAAGAAGTAATGGATGGAAACGATTCAAGGAGTGCAGCAACCTTGAACTAAGGAGAAATTTCCTAACAGTGAGAACAATTAACCAGTGGTTAATTGCCTTCAGAATTTGTGGGTGCCCCATCGCTGGAGGCTTTTAAGAAGAGACTGGACAGCCACTTGTTTGGAATGGTATAGGGTCTCCTGCTCAAACGGGTTGAGACCTCCAAGATCCCTTTCAACTCTGTTTTTCTGCTATTCATATATAAAAATGAAATACCTTCAGTTCTACATTTAACTTATCCTTTTGAAGGCTCCATGCCATAAAGAACTTCATTGTTCCCATTTTTGTTAACCCCATCTTTCAGTATCAGTCATCATCCAAAGATTATCTGACATTCTGCATTGCACTTTCTGCAAGTTATAGAGTAGACAACAAATGTTGTTTATAAGTAAAAATTCAGACACTTTGCTATCCATTTAACACAAAGGTAGGTGTTTTTAAAATGGAAAGTTTAAATGTGCACTCAAGGTCCATCAACCAGCTAGGAGGTACTGTACGAGTTCATGAACAAGAAATAAAGATGAAAAGCAAGAAAGAACATTTTGAGAGGCTTTACAGATTGCAGTTTTTGAACAATGCGTGGGTGGTAATAATAGAATACAGAGGCTGTTGGAAATAATTTGAAAAACAGGCAGGAGAAAATGAGAAATCATCCAAAGTTCTCCTTCCAAAGAGGGAAAAAATGAGAATGAAAAAAGTGACTTATGACCATTTTTCACAGTTACAACAGCATCCCCATGATCACATAATCAAAATTCAGATGCTTGGCAATTGGTTTATATTTATGACTGTTGCTATGTTCCAAGGTCATATGATCACCTTTTGCAACCTTCTGACAAGCAAAGTCAATGGGGAAGCCAGATTCACTTAACAACTATGTAACTAACTTAATAACTGCAGTGGTTCACTATGCCAGAAAAGATTGTAAAATGGGGCAAAGCTCACTTAAAGGTTTCACTTAAGAACAGAAATTGTAGACTCAATTGTGGTTGTACGTCAAGGACTACATTATATATATGTGTGTGTATGAATTTGTAATAAAATGGGCAGATTTATTTAATTAATTTATATGCCATCCATGCCAATGTTTGAAAGAAAGAAAGAAAGAAAGAAAGAAAGAAAGAAAGAAAGAAAGAAAGAAAGAAAGAAAGAAAGAAAGTGTATTCATGCAGGTACAATATCCTGATTTCATGTTAAACAAAACAACAACTATACCTGTTTTTATTTTGATTTCTTTCTTTATATCGTTATCACACAAATGAACTTTTCTTTTTCAGGAGGAGAGAAAGTACTCAGTAAATGAAGATGGGTGAATTGGATTTCGGTACTGGAGGTGACTGAGTCACCTATCAAGCCATTGATTGCCAAGGTTAATACAGCTCTCTAGCTAACTAGGCCAGTATTCCTTTCTTTCCTCACCAAATACATTTTTTTCCCCTGAATTCTAGGGAGAAAAGCATACAAAAAACAAATGCTTAACAGCATTTATGTCTATGGAGAGTCTCAGTCATCCAGAAGCTTCTTGGATGAAAAGTGAAACATTTCAAAGAGAAAAAAGAAAGTCCAGTTCCTCATGAAAAAGCACCTTTGGGTTATCAGAATTTAGTTCATGTGGCAGGCAAATCTCAAACTGATGTGGAAGTCTGAACAAGCTAGAATAATTAAATGAATAGTAAAGAAGGGTTGTGTTTTTATTAGGTCTATAACAATGCAACACTTTCTCCAAAGCATTTTTGAACCATGAAAAGGATCCGTTTGTATTGAAAGGGATTCCAAAGATTTTTGTTTGTTTGTTTTCCTGCCAATTTCAGACTGCTTTAAATTTCCATTCACTTAAAAAATCAAAATCGGAAATTTTGACTTATAAGATTCCTCTTTTAAACTCTACAGACCAGGACTTTACAACTTGGGTTCCACCAAACAGAGGTCCACCAAAAACTGTAGACATCATGTTTTTCTTAGGTTTCTGTAATGTTTCTGTAAAAAAAAAAAACCTCAAGATCATCTGCTGAGAAGCCACAATGTGTGCTTATGCAGACTGCTGAGCCTTTTTAATCTCCTTCGCAAATCTACTTGCTAGATTTATAGTTTAGGATACACAAGAGGCTTAAAACAGGATTAAATTAGCAGAACAGATATTCACATTGTCATTAAGAAGCATCTTTAGCTCACTAAAGATGGGGGAATTTCTGTAAATAACTATTTTTCACTATAAAATAATGGCCAAATAAGTTTTCTGCAAGAATCATTTTGGAGATAGTCACAGTGTTTCAGTTCTGCTCACTAGCACTAATTCAAAATCTCCAGTCTTCCAAAAGATATTACTTTTCTTTTTTAACTTCTATGGGTATCACAACATTTCTGTCACATTGTAGTGCTTTGCATGTCTGCTGTTAAGTCAGGGTGACATAGAAAAACTGGCAATCTGAAGTGGCAAGAAGTAATTCTTTTTGACACAAAATGTCTCTCAAGAAGTGTCCAGATGAAGATTTTTGTCTTGGATAGCTCTCCCTCCACCCTTTTACCTTGAAGTACATGCCAGAGAAAGACAAATTGGGCCTATTGATTCAAATTGACTTTGTAGGACTTTGATTGCTCTAATAAAATTAAACTGAGCTGACTAATCCTGTTATATAAGTATTCCACATCATTTTCTAATAGGCTAGGAGTTCACATTCAAAATAGAAGAAAGAAGACATCTAAACAGTATTTCTGGAAAAGGGCAGTCCACAGTTAATTCCTAGGCATCATTATTAACACCCAAAATTAATAGCTTATTATCAAATCCATCCTTCCACCTCCCCACCCATTTGTGATAGAATAAAAGGGAGTAATGCTTTACTGGGAACGTATATTAAGCACTGTTTTACCAATGTACTAACATTTTGTCATCTTTTGTTTGAGTACAAAGTTTATTTAAATGAGCAGTTCCTCTACAAGAGAGAGAATGGAATGAGAGATTTTTACTCTTGAATTTCTGATTCACAAATGCCCTCCATTGAGAGGTATCAAAGCCAGTGGTGGGATTCAGCTGGTTTGCACCAGTTTGGCAGAACCGGTAGCTAATTTTTTTTATTGCCCAGGCCCAAAACGGACTTCTGGAAGCATCATTCACACAGAAAACCAGTTGTTCACCTATTTGAATCCCACCACTGATCAAAGCCATGTTCACAATGCCTCTTTGCAGTACGGTAGGTATTGAGAGTGGCTGGGGGAAGTGTCCCCAAAATGCTGGCCTTCAGAGCAATAGGTAGTTAGATTCTCAAGGAAATTGACCCCAGAGTGAATGAATGGAGCTCTTCTAAAAAAAACAAAGTCCAGTTTCCTCTCAAAAGGCTTTAAAACAAAAAAAAGTTTCACCTATTGTTCATGCAAACATACAAAGATCAAACTGAAATGAAAAAAAACAACAACAACCCTGATTTCTTCACAAGCGTGATGTTACTGCCTGAGCAGCATGGTTATAGAGCTGATCTAGTAGAGAAAATTGCCTTCCTGTGAGTGTATCCATATTTCCTCTCTTGCTTGTTGCTATCAATTGCCTCCACTCAAAGTCATCTGGCTTTGAATATATTTGGAGCTGCCTGCTTTCCTCTGATGTCACTTCAAACCATCCATCCCACTTGACTTCAGTACATAGTATAAGCCTGCAGATGTAGAGGAAGGCTGAGTCTGCTCCTTGTAAACCCACCACCCACCTTAGTGCTATAGTTGAAAGGAAGAGTTTTTCAAATGCAGAATCAGTGATTTCTGTATCCATAGGGTTTTTATTAGTTGCTGAGACTCTACAAGAGAGTTTTTAATAAGATTTCAAATTTATTTGCCAGAGTCTCTACTAGAAGTGACTTTGTAATTAATTATCAGAAAAAAAACTATAATAAAAATATAAAAGTACAAAGGGAAGGAGATGCCATCTGCTTATTTATTTTTTGTGTCAAAGGATGATGTATTCCATGTTAAAATTGAAAAACTGTTTTGAGTTTCAGTATGAAAATCAGGTAGCTCACTTTTTAAGACAAATTTAGCAATCTGTTTGACTGAGAACAGTATTTTTAACAGTAAAACATTGCTAAATTTGTCTTGAGAGATTTCCTTGTTCGCGTCAGAAGTATTTGCTATATTACTAATATATTACTTGATCAGATTTACCTTAAACTTTTTTTTAGTGACCCTGCAGTCCCTTGCATTGGGGTGGAATCTGGGTGACTGAATGGAGCTGAGTGTTTGCTGGCTGAATGCCCTTTTGGATAGCAATAGCACACTTAGACTTATATACTGCTTCACAGTGCTTTACCGAGTCAGCATATTGCCCCCAACAATCTGGGTCCTCATTTAACCAACTTTGGAAAGATAGGAGGCTGAGTCAATTTTGAACTGGTGAGAATCGAACTGCTGGCAGCTGGCAGTCAGCAGAATTAGCCTGCAATGCTGCATTCTAACCACTGTGCCATGCCACGGCTCAGAGCCCATAGCAGATATTTTCACTTTGTGCCCAGAGAGAGAAATATCTGCTGCTACCTAGGATTGAACTCACAGCCTTCTGATTATGAGGCAAGAGCTTCACCTCTAGGCCACCATGCCACTCAGATTTACCTTAAACTAAATCTAGCTATTTTCTCTTAATTACTGTCTTTTCCTATAACTTCTCATGAAGTACAATATTATTATAACTTTATATAAGACATTCAGAATTTATAAAACTAGAGCAGCCTTCTTTAATCTTCATTCTCCATCCCAAATGGACAGCAGTTCTTGAGTTCCTAATCAGAAGGGTGCTTAATTATGCTTTGGAGGATTCTGGGTATTGTAGTCCAACACATTTGGAGAGAAGGAGGTTGAAGAGCTACAGCACAACCTTTGAAATCATACTTCTTTTATTCCCTGGCAGTATGAGGGACTTCCAGAAAATAACATAGGATGTGGAAATATAGGAAAGTAGGAAATAGAAAACTAACTTGGTCTGTTGTGGCTCCTCCTCCTCCTCCTCCTTCTCCTCCTCCTCCTCCTCCTCAACAAAAAACGTGTGCCAAAAATTAGAAATAAATGAAGGCCCATCTTTTCCCATGTTTGTGCAACATTAGCACACATACAAAAGGGATGGTTTTTAATTGTGTTGCTTCAATTACCATATTGACTTTTTTGACCAACACCCCTGACAGACCTTGTTTTAACAACCTACTGTTAAAACAAACCAGAAATAAATGTGTTGCTTTATTTTTTCAATGTTTGTTCTATGTCAACAGGGGAATAATATTTCAACAATGCTTTAAAACTTCCCGTTATAATATAATCAAACAGTAAGAATGTAAAATTTGGAAGAATAGTTCCTAGTTGTGTTCAACCATAATTGCCTTTCACTATCATTGCATTAAGGATTTCTATTTTGAAAAATCTATGAAAGTAATCAATTGTAAATATATATATGTGGGAACACATATACATACATGAACACATGTAAATTGGCATATCTTCTCTCAACATGCCAATTTATAAATAAGTTTCAATTCAATTTAGATTTCTAATTTTTATTCTAGAATATGTATGCATGTATTTGTTTGTGTCTAGGCACAGAGAGATACACAGAGATACACATTCTGAAAAGTACATTATTAGGAAAGTGTGTTCTCCTGTATTTTTCTCCAGGAGATATGGCTAAAATAAATTCTCATTGAATTTCCCAAAGATTTAATTCTTCAAACTTCTTTTTAAAAGGTCACAAACAAAACGTTGCAAGTTAATTTATCCACATTTTTAGCTTTCATGCTTAGTTGTGAAGTATATATGCAAATTAAATAATCCCTTCTTCCCAAAGGAGCGTTAAAATTTTGCTTATATCTTAATCTGAAAGGTATTATTCATAGCTTATGTTCGGTACTGCTGATTTAGCAGAGAAAGAAGTATAAATATCGACACAGAAGATTAGATTAAAAACAACTTTACTAAAGCAACATAACTGAATTATTTTTTTGTTAGGAAAGGCAAGGGAAACAAGATGATGCATGCATATTCTGCTATGACAAATAGCATGTGAGATTTTTCATGTTTATCGAAGGGCTGTCAGCATCCAACACAAGTGAGAATTTCTAGAAGATCTATGAGTTCTGAACTATAAATATAGAAATGACCACTAAATTTAAGTTGTCAGTATCTCTTTGCTGCCATCTGGTGATTATCTAGATTCTTGCAACCTGGATCCAATAAATAGCTGATAGCCAAGCCAGGAGCTGTGTAAAACTAATTCTGATTATACTACCAATTGAAACAAGTATCTTAATGAAAAAAAAAAAAAACTGTAGTTACTCTTCACAACCTACAGATTCATTTCTTTGGAGAGATTGACCCTGTAGATACAAGGAATGTTAGAATGTTAAAGTTACCATGCTAATATACCAATATTGCAATATCCTTAGTTTCTCTATCGATCTTCAAACATTTATTAGAAATGAAACTCAGCATTTTTATGAGTATACAGAGGCAGCCTCAAATAGCCATTTTAACAATAATCAGATACCTATGATCCTTCATGCAAGTATATGGATCTTCTTAAGATTTTAATTCTTCATTAATCATAGATCAATAGTAGTTTATTGTATGGGTAGCCAATATATTGAAAATTTAGTCTGTAAGAGCTTCTAGAAGTCATAATTTCAGAGTGAACAGGTTTATTATTCAGATATGGGAACTTACAAATTTCCTATGCTTCTTAAGTGAGCATATAAAAGACAACTTTTTTAGTGCCTGTTTGTTGTTGTTTATAAATTTTACAGTAATAACCCCATAGGTGTTTTGTTTTTAGACTTGGGATTAAATATGTTTGCATATATATTTGCATATGGATTGTTAGGGGATTTTGCTTTTGTGTACAATATATGAAAATACCTAATCCTACTACTTTATTGCCAGCAGAATGAGATTGTTAGTTCCTACTATATTTAAACGCTAAATACATTAGGGAAAGACATTGTGTAGCAAAATGATTTTTTTGTTAATGAAATCCTAATGCATTACTGATTAGTAATCCCCAAGTAGGTACAATAGTACTTTTTTAGATTTTTCTAACTTATATACTTTTAAAAAAAATAATGCTTAATAAGTCTTAAATACATCTGGCAGAAATATTGATGACTGAAGCTGAAATGATCCTAAGCCACATTTTGATTTTATTGATGGATTATTATTATTTTCTGAGAATGATATTTGGACAGCCCACAGGGGAAAAATAAAATTATTTGCACATAAACCACTGTCAAAATTTATTTTCAGATAAATGTTATAAGATCACCACTAATGTAAAATTTTATAGTTTTCCTGAATCTTTGTCAAGTTGTTTTGTAGGTAGAAAATTGATAACAATTGATAACAGTTAATTTTTCTTCAGAGGTTTTTTAATAAACAACCAAAATTATGTTGTCATACATTTATATCATCGGATGGAGTATTCAGAAATCAATTTTACTGTATTCTTGCTGAAAGGAGGTTGAAGAGACGAATTATTATCCAAGACCTGGCCAAGTACTGATTGTAGAACTGCTCATCTGCAATTTCCTAGTTAAACTAAAAGAAGAAGAAATACAGAGTGTTTCCATGATATGATATGGAATATATAGCCCCCTCCCCCATTTTCACAGAGACAATCAGGAATCAGTCATACAGGAGTCCTGTACCTTATTGATTGAGGATCAGAGGAATTGTGGAATTAAGTTAAATAGGTCATTAAAGATGAACGTGAAAAGGGACTGTCAGAAATGAAGAAAGCAAACTGGATATCAGAACCAACTACAAAAATTGTGGGGAAGGAAAGACAGACCCAAGAAAGACAAAAATCTCAGAAACAAAGTCAACAGTTTCAGAGAGTGGCTAAAAGAGACAAGAAACAGTATTCTGTAAAGACCCTGAAGATGGAAACAGATGTGGAAAAAAAAGATATTTCAAAAGATTTCCAAACCCAGAAGAGGATCCAACCTTGAATTGGTATCCTAAGGATATCATTGGACAGATAGTAAGCAATTCAAAGAAAGATGTAAGGCATATATTGAAACACTATATAGTAGAGATGTCCTTATTTAGAAGAAGCTATAGTGCTAGAACAGGGGTATCAAACTCGCAACGCCACATGATGTGTCGTGACGTATCACAACTTTTTTTCCATTGCTGGCAATGGGGTGGGCGCGGTTTCGGCATGACGCATCCAGCCCATGGGCCGGCAGTTTGACATCCCTGTACTAGAAGATAAACTTCTAATGAAAATCTGTGTAGTAGCATCAAGTATACTTTTCCTTATTCACTAACGACATAAAGTCATAGCATGGAACTGAAACTCTTGTGAAGTATCATTGGATATTTCCAATGATTAGAGTTGAAACTTCTCAACTCTACTGAAGTAACATAGCCCTAAAGTGGGATGAAGTATCCTGTAAAACTGACAAGAAGTAAAACCTGGTTCCTCTCAGGAATATATTAGTTAAATTTTAAAATCAAGATGAAGGCAAAACATCAAGCGTTCTTGCTTGTATGATTATCCTGATTTTGACTAAATTCCTTGTTTCACTGATTTCTCCAAAATATATGAACAATTCTGCTCTAGGTTACCTAGAATACCCATGTCCATCCCCCATATCTAAAAAAAAGTAAAATATGAAATCACTGATAACTATATGATGAAGAATATTTACAAAATGGCTGTTGAAGATTTACTCCATAGAAGTAATTTTTTTTTTACAAATTGACTTGCTCAAGTAGTACAGATTATTGAAAGTTTCATATTCATCCTTACTTTATAGAGTTAACTACAGTATATAAAACTATTATATACTTTTCTTGTCTGAAGAAAATTGTCCTTTATGTGAATACTACTGTCCATTTTTGGTGTATGTTTTTTTCCCCTGAATTCCTTAAGAATATGGAGTTAGGTCTGCCAGTTTATCTTCTTGGATACCGCTATGTGTAAGGGAGCTAAACAAGGCAACTGGGGACTAATGAAATTAGAAGCACAAATAGTTAACTAATGGAGAAAACAAAATTCCTTTTAATCCAATAATAATCTAGACAACTCTTGTGCTCTGTTTGAATGATTAAAGTATATATGTAATTCCCAGTAATTAATTCAGCTAATACATTTGGCAATGGGGAATTAGTTTAGGGTTGTTGTTTTTTAATCCATTCAATCATGTCTGATTCTTAGGGACTGACTAGAGAAGTCCCAGAAGTTTTCTTGGCAAAGTTTTTCAGAAATGATTTGTCATTTCATCCTTCCTAGGGCTGAAAGAAAGTGACTGGCCCAAGGTAACTCAGCTAAATTTGTGCCTATGGGCTCCTGGTTTCTAACCTGATGCCTTAACCACTACATCAAACTGGCCTTCTAATTTATCCGATGCTGGAAATAAAGGACATAATCAATTTTGATCACTCTTGATTAACTTTCCATCACCATTTATATTTTTATTTGCTTTTTCTTTTGCCAACTGGACTTCAAAAGTTATATCTTTTTACTATTCCACATTATTACTTTTACCTTTACCTTCATTCACTGATCTCTTTACCTGTGAGCCTCTTAAATTTACCAATGAAGTTCTATCAGATGTAGCATCTATTTAAATTAAGTTAAAGGTCTTCATGGCCCTTCATCCTGTTAAAACCTTTCACATCCACTGCAGACTCATGTGAGTTATCTGACAACTCTGATTTATCTTCAGATTACAATTCATGCTTGAATACTTAACAGTCTGGGTTTGGTAATCAAGCCGTAGATCAAGAAAATGTTTTCTCCCTGCATGAACAACAGTTCTAGTAGAGCTGGCTGCTGCATTAGTGGAGTTTTAAGAAAAGAGAAAGCAAAAGTTCAAGACAGACATAACTCAGGAACCACCATATAGGCTAAAGTTTATTTTTGAGACATAGTGTGTAGCTGTTAACCACTTTTCTATGAAGATGCATTTTGTGCCATTTAAAATTTTTGTGTTTCTTCTGATGGAAGCCTTATTAGAAATGAATATGGCATATCAGGCGAAAAATATGACAACAGTGTGCAGTTTAATTTTCAATGTTAAAGTGAAAAGTCAGCTATCGGCGATATTGCAGTGAGTGGATAATAAAACTTCTCTGCCAAACCACATCCTCCAGCTATCTCTGTCTCTCTCTCAAAAGAAACACTATATTACAAATTCTTTTATAGTCAGCATGGAAGCATACTACACAGAGAGAAAGAGACATTTTTACCTATGTTGGCAATAATCATAACTTAACACACAGGAAAGGGGAAAATGAAACAGCTTTTTGACAGACAATATGGCAGTTCTGTGAATCTCTTTCTATTAATGGAACTACCAGGGATTTTAAATATTGTCTGAAATATGTTACCGCTATCCATCATAGTCATCAAATGCAATGCATATAAATCAAGATTATTTTACTAATTAAATCACATTAAAGATCTTTTAGTGGTCTTTATCATGTTTTAGATGCCAAAAACAATCTATGTTTATTCATTTAGAATATTTGTATGACTGTTCCCCCCAAACAACATAGCTCTGGCAGTGTAGAAAGTCATTAAACATATGAAAAACACAAAAGAAAAATAATGCATGCCTTACAGCAAACTGAAACAATTAAATGACAATGAGGGCTAAAGTACATTATACTTCTCCAATTGAGAACCCTATTCATTCTGACACATGGGGGCGAAATGCCTTTCTAAAGGCTGCAGAGTTTGACCCAACCATATGGGATATAAGAATATATTATTTCTATTAATATTGTAGAATAATGCAGTTGTATGTGTACTGAATGCTAACTGCCACTGAATTCAGTGGGCATTTTTCTGATATATTTATTTAGATTTCTGCTGAAGGGTGTGAAGTAGAAAAAAAGTGAACATGACCAAGGTTTATGCAGGCTATATACAATTCTGAAAAAAACTTTTCAGATATTTTTATATTTTCCTGAGTTTTTTCCTCTCTTTGCTACTGACTGCTGTGGGAATTTTATGTAGGTCACAATGATATGTATATGCCTTACATCAGGGGTGTCAAACTGCTGGCCCACAGGCCGGACACGTCATCAGGAAACCACGGCCATCCCATTGCCGGCAATGGCGAAAAAGCTCCGATGCATTGTATGACGTCACATGACGTCGCGAGTTTAACATGTCTGCCTTACATGAACAAATGTGCCAGAGTGGTTAAAGGGATAACAAATTCTTTATTCAACAACCAGGATTTATTGTGGCCCTTTCACAATATGAGCCACTCCTTATTACAGTGAAGTTCCACACAATCCAGCTCAAATTTCTGAACTCTTTGTAAAGAAATCATTAACCAACTAGGAACAGGTTTCAAAATACTTTCTCTAGCTCTGGGTATCTACTTTTTTCTTCTTCTTCCAATTGTGTCCAATTCTCAGAGTCTGCCTGGACAAGTCCCTGAAGTTTTCTTGGCAAGGTTTTTCAGAAGTTTTACCATTGTCTTTTTCTTGGGACTGAGAGCAAGTGATTGGCCCAAGATCACCCAGATGGCTTTCATTCTAAGTCTGGACTTTAACTCCCACTTTCTAACTCCTAAACCAAACTGGCTTTCAAGCAGTTTTGAGCACACCACGGTCTTCTCTGGCTACACTGCTGCTGTGCATTATGTATATTATCTACATTCTTTCCTTTTCTTCTTTTTTATCTGGTCCAACTGTCAACTGCCTCACTTATTTTTTTTTTCTTGCTTTCTGAGTTCCTTTAGATTTTGCTTTCTTTCCATTTAGGGAAGTGACCAGTTAACCAATTACTTGTAGTCTACCAAGACAATAAAGTACCATTTCACTGCTTTTCAGTGCTAGGATAGTTTAATTATGTCTTAACAATAACATCCTGGCTATGTGCTATTATCTCTAGTAAAATTTGTGTCTCTTTATTATTATACAATTTGTTGTTAAAATCTTTTAAAATCATGAGATCCTGTGGGGCTAAGGGCAAGAGGACAGTAAATAAATATGAGGCTAATAATTTACCTTTAAGTCTGTCTGTCTATCATCGATTTATCTATCATCCATATATCTATCTCTATCCTATCTATCTATCTATCTATCTATCTATCTATCTATCTATCTATCAACGAATCAGCGAACACCTACAAGCAAAAAAAAAGTCATTACTAAAAGCCCTCACGGGTTTGTCAAAAACAGATCATGCCAGACAAATCTTATTGCATTCTTTGACCAAGTGACAAAATTAGTGGATAAGAGGAATGCTGTAGATATAATTTACTTGGACTTCAGTAAGGCATTTGACAAAGTAGATCACAACCTACTACTTGATAAGATAGAAAAATGCAGGTTAGACAGCATCACCACCAGATGGATCCGTAGCTGGCTGACCGGCTGTACTCAGTGTGTGGTCCTCAATGGAACCACATCTATATGGAGGGAAGTGTGTAGTGGGTGCCCCAGGGCTCTGTTCTGGGCCCAGTGCTCTTCAACATCTTCATCAATGATTTGGACGAGGGGATAGATGGGGAACTCATCAGATTTGCAGATGGTACCAAGCTGGCAGGAATAGCCAACACTCCAGAAGACAGGCTTAGAATACAGGAGGATCTGGACAGACTTGAACACTGGGCGCTATCTAACAAAAGGAAATTCAATGGTGAAAAAAGTAAGGTTCTACATTTAGACAAGAAAAACCAAATGTACAGATATAGTATAGGGGGTACCTTGTTCAATAGTAGTAACTGTGAGAGGGATCTCGGAGTCCTAGTGGACAAGCATTTAAATATGAGCCAGCAGTGTGCTGCAGCTGCCAAAAAAGCCAACACAGTGCTAGGCTGCATTAACAGAGGGATAGAATCAAGACAAGAAGCAACAGATGGAAACTAATCAAGGAGAGAAGCAACCTAGAACTAAGGAGAAACTTCCTGACAGTTAGAACAATTAACCAGTGGAACAACCTGCCTCCAGAAGCGGTGAATGCTCCAACACTGGAAGTTTTTAAGAAGAAAGTGGACAGCCATTTGTCTGAAATGTTATAGGGTTACCTCCCTTCCAACTTTATTATTATTATTATTATTATTATTATTATTATTATTATTATTATTATTATTATTATTATTATTATTATTATTATTATTATTATTATCTACCTATCTATCTATCATCTTATCAGAAATATATTCAATATTCTACTTGGTTTTTTAAAACAGAGAACAAAATAGTGTGATCCACCAGTTGGTACATTTGATACATGTATCAAAGAAAAAGAATTGCATAATTAGAAAAAAATCATAAATATGCATGGGATGTTATTATTTACTATAACTAAAATAGTAAATCTCTTTGTTATGACATTTGGTTTTACTTTGTAATGCAGAAGGGGAAAAAAATCAATCGATGTACCTATTCAACCCCTGCTTGTATTCTAATTTTTCTTTATTCTTACGTCTGGCTTTGAAGAAACATTAGTTCAAATATAAAACTTCAAAAAGGAGATTGTCCTTTTATGTAAGGTATGGAGCATAATGCAGGCATTATTTATAAGGCATCTATGGTGTTATGCTTAAAGTGGAAGGTAGAGATCTCAGCTTCCTATGAAAAAGTTTCTTCGGCTGTTAGTTGAACTAGAACGCGACAGAAAACAGAGAGTTCAAGATGACTCTAGCAGTAGAACAAGAATATTCCTTCTGAAGATTAAAAGGGATGATTTTCACACACAAAAACCCTCATCTTCCTTGTGCTCAGTGGAGAGGTACCCAATTAGGGTGCTTTCTCTTATATAGAAACCATCTATTCATTCTGTGTGCCTAAGAAATACCCCCTGACATAGATACTCATTAGAGAAAGAAGAAGAGAACCTGAAATGCATTACCAGTAATGAAATATATCTAACCAGCATATTCCTTTTCCACATTCACATGAACATGTGGATGGGTTCATGTAAACCCTCCCTAGCGAAGGTAAGGGGTGTCAGGCTGGTCACATTTAATGACATGGAAAGAATGGGTTTCAGTGAAAGGATTTTAAAAGGGAAGGAAATGTGGGACAGAGAAAAGGCAAAATGAATGATGCATCATACTAAGAAGCTATCATCATAAAAGATGATAAAGTTCAGAAAAGGATTAAAAATGTTAAAGGTAGTCTTTGACAGCAGTTCTCTATATTGATAAAAATATCAATAATGAGAAAATTTGGAAGGACTCAGAATATCTATACCATTGCAAACTTACTCTAGAGATATTCTAAGATCAATTTAAACTTTATGCCTAATTATTTATTTTAAATTACAGTCAGAAAAGGAACTGAGTTAAGAGAGTTTAAGTTCCTGTCTTTCCTGATTTTCTACTGATCAAAATCACAGGATTCTATAGTTGGCTGTTTCGAATCTGATCAAATAAGATCCTGTTTCTCCTATTGTTCTAAACATTGCTCATATATGAAGCTGACCTGGGCTCCAGAAAAAGAAAAAAATGATTTTTTCAAGAGGGATGAAAGACATTTCAAGTCTAAAATCTATATGCAATTTGTATACTTTTTGTTTAAAACTCTTTTTGCTTTCTAAACATCCTCTGGATCTTCAATTTCAAAATGACAGTGCCTATTTTTCCTTTTTAGACTTGTGTATTAATGCTAGTAATGTATGCAATCACAACTTAACATAATTTAACTTAGGCAGGAAAAACCAAAGGCACGAACACAGATTGGGTGAGACCTGGCTTAAAAACAGTAACTGTGAAAGGGACCTTGGAGTGGATGATTACTTGACTATGAGCCAGCAGTGTGCAGCAGCAACCAAAAAAGCTAATACAATCCTGGATTGTATAAACAGGCATAGAATCAAGATCACACAAAGTACTAGTAGCCCTTTACAAAGCCCTAGTAAGACAACACCTGGAATACTGCAGCCAATTTTGGTCACCGTATCACAAAAAAGATGTTGAGAGTTTGGGAAAAAATCAGAGAAGAGCAACTAAGATGATCAAAGGCCTGGAGGCTAAAACATACAAAGAACGGCTGCGGGACTTGGGTTTCGGATAGTCTAAAGAAAAGAAGAAATAGGGGAGACATGATAGCAGTATTCCAGTATCTGAGGGGCTGCCACAAGGAAGAGGGGGTCACATTGTTCACCAGAGCACTAGAGGGAAGGACAAGAAACAATGGTTGGAAACTGATCAAAGAGAGAAGCAACCTGGAATTAAGGAGAAACTTCCTGACAGTGAGGACAATCAACCAGTGGAACAGATTACCCCCCAGAAATCGTGGGTGTTCCATCATTGGAGATTTCTAAGAAAAGACTAGACAATCCTCTGTCTGAAATGGTGTAGGTTCTCCTGCTTGAGCAGGAGGCTGGACTAGAAGACCTCCAAGGTCCCTTCCAGCTCTATTCTATTCAATGCCCATAGCATTTTCTCCTGGAATGAAAAAAAAATGAAAATTTTGTTAGTGTCCATTAAAAGCCATTATTAACCATGAACTTACAGCTTGCTTATGGCTATTTCTGTTACACATATTCACAAATGTGCATATGAACCCATCTTCTCTGTAAAGGAATTCATCTCTATTCTAAAACAGAATAATTGGCAAATTACTAAGAACTGGTATTAGTAACAGTTTATGTTCTATAGAATAAAACACTATGAACTGCCTCATTTATTCTCATATTAAGTATAGTGCAAAGATAGGAAGTGGGAAGTGCTAATAGTTTTTTTAAAAAAACTGGCATCTCTTACTAACAATTTAAATATAAATCTGTGTAATGTTTTACTTTTACCCAAAGGCAATAAAAA
>NW_015387235.1:0-24181 GCF_001527695.2 Protobothrops mucrosquamatus | reverse complement strand
CTCAGGCAGGAAACCCTATACCATTTCGGACAAATGGCTGTCCAGTCTCTTCTTAAAAACTTCCAGTGTTGGAGCATTCACCGCTTCTGGAGGCAGGTTGTTCCACTGGTTAATTGTTCTCACTGTCAGGAAGTTTCTCCTTAGTTTTAGATTGCTTCTCTCCTTGATTAGTTTCCACCCGTTGCTTCTTGTCCTGCCTTCAGGCGCTTTGGAAAATATCTTGACTCCCTCTTCTTTGTGGCAGCCCCTGAGATATTGGAACACTGCTATCATGTCCCCCCTCGTCCTTCTCTTCATCAAACTAGACATACCCAATTCCAGCAGCCGTTCCTTATATGCTTTAGCCTCCAGTCCCCTAATCATCTTTGTTGCTCTTCTCTGTACTCTTTCTAAAGTCTCAACATCTTTTTTACATCGCGGTGACCAAAACTGGATGCAGTATTCCAAGTGTGGCCTTTAAATTGACAATGCATATTTAGCTATGATACAGTAGATTCAACAACTGGTGAGTTATAGGATGATATTTGTCATTTTTTGCAAAAACCAAACAAAACCTTGAGGTTATTATAATTATGTGCATTAGCTGTAACATACTTTACAATAAATTTAAAAAATGCTTTGTCCTCTTAGCACCTTACATCTTTATTAGAGCACCTGTTGATGGCAAAAAAAAAAGGAAGGATCAAGAAAAGATAAAAATGAAGTCATTGTTGTCCAGGGAGAAGCAAAGAAGTCATTGTTGTCCAGGGAGAAGCAAAGATAAACATAGCCAAGATGATGAGGGAAAATGACATGTCAGTGACAGCAAAGATCAGAATGGTGAAAGCAATGGTCTTTCCCATAGTCATCTACAACTATGAAAGCTGGACGCTCAGGCAGAATGACAAAAGTATGATGTCTTTTGAATATGTTTACTAAGAAAACCCTGGATAGGAACAAAATCTGTCAATCAGTCTGGGGGCAAAGCAAAAGCTGGCTATGCTTTCAATGTGATGAACAGCAAGAAGAAATTCACAAGTTTTGAATAACTGATGTGACCAGATAATTGGGTAGAAAAATAGTTATGCTTGGTAAGGATGAGGGGAATGGAAGAAGGAGGAAATAATGAATAACGTGGATGGAGAATATTAAGGAATTTACCCAGAATTTCCATGGGTGAGTTACAAATTATTACTTGGTCAAAATGGTGAACAACAAAAAACACACCAACAACAGAAGTCCTGAGAACATTCAGCCACATGTGCCCAATAAGTACATGTTAGCTAGGATTGACTGTCCATATATTAAACAATGAAGAATGGATTATAACCATCAAGAGAGGTCCAGCCTAGAACTAAGGAGAAATTTCCTGACAATGAGAACTATCAACCACTGGAACAACTTGCTTTCAGAAGTTTTGGGTACTCCATCAATGGAGGCTTTCAGGAAGATATTGGACAGCCTGTCTGAAATGGTATAGGGTGTCCTGCTTGAGCAGGGGGTTGGACTAAAATATCTCCAAGGGGGAGGTCACTGTGTGCAGAGTGACCTGGGTGTGGGGGCCCTGAAGTAAGCAGGTATGGGACATATGGAGCAGCTCCAGCCCCCCACCCCATCCTAGCTTGATTTTTATGCATGTGCCTCACCCCATCTCTTGCAACCAGAGGGTGGGACCTTAAGTAGGGCTTAGTTTTGGGATAGGGCTTATATTAGCCGCATGCATAAAAATCAGGCTAGGGCTTATTTTTGGGATAGGTCCTATTTTCAGGAAAACACAGTAGGAACCACTTCAGTGGGAAGATAACAGCATTCTGTGTGTCTTGGCATATAGCCATGCTGATCATATGACCACGGAAATGTCTTTGGACAATGCTGGCTCCCTTGGCTAAGAAACGGCGATGAAATTCCCCCCCCCACCCCCAGAATTGGACATGACTGGACAAAGGAAACTTTTATCTTTACCTTTTATACAATGTTCCAGCATTCTTGTTTAATTCAGACATTTCATATGCTAAAGATCCACTATAAGTTTATTAATATCCTTTTCCACATTGAAACTGTAGTTCTAATGGTGCACTCTCAAATATGCCTGAGAAGACTGTTGTGGAAACTAAATATCTACTGTATGCACAATTCTGTACACATGAATAAAACCAATGGGAATGCTGCAGTGGTCATAAATGTGTAAACCCGTCATAAGGCAATTTTTTCAATGCTGTTGTAACATCAAACAGTCATTAAATGAATGGTTGTAAGTCAAGAACTACCTATATGCATTTTTTTTGTACCAGATTTCTCAAATATAGGCAATCTTGTATTAATCTGAGAATGAATGAAGTCATTTCCTTTATACATGCACAGAGAATTAATTCTACAACATATCCACTTCAAACTTAATTGTGTTATGTACTTCAGAATATTAATTAGGAAAAATATTGATACTAAAAAAATAGTTATCCATCAGTATGAATGTTCAGTGTTTCCATATTATTTAACTAAGAATTTCAGGATTCACTTACAGTATCTCAGATTATCTTTTAATGGTCCACAATATTTAGATAAATTACCTGAATTCAAAATAGAAGGTTTTGCAATCCATAATGCTAGCTGGTATAATGTTCGTGCTGGTGTATGGCATTTCAAGGAAAATGTGGAACTTATGTAAGTCATCTGAAATGACTCTTCTACCTGCCATATTGATTCTGCACTTCCACCTGTCGAACAGATTTGAAGAACAGAATACCAGGGAATGGCACTTGATTTGATTTGATATGATTTCTATAACTACCCATCTCGGCAAACAGCTCTGTGCAGCTCACAATTCAAAACATATATTACAATTAAAATTAAAAAAAAACATTTTAAAATAATAAAAGCAGTAAAGTATAAAAGCAGTAAAGTATAAAACTGTAAAAAACACATTTAAATGTCTAATCTATGGTGATTCATTAATCAGACTTAATTGTATCAGTTAGGTCAGGGGTAGGCAACCTCGGTTCTTTTATGACTATGCTGACTCAGGAATTCTGGGAGTTGAACTCCATGAGTCATAAAAGAGCCGAGGTTGCCTACCCCTGAGTTAGGTAAACAATACTGTATGTTTAGGGATGCTGCTTTTCACCCATTTTAATATACAAAAAGTTACTATTCCATACTAATGCAGCAGTTTATAAGTGGCCTCTTAAAAGTCACCATTTTGTGACAGATGACCTGGATAATCATTTATGAATTTCTCCTAAAAGTTTCTTAGAGAAAAGGACTCATTCTTCTCAGTATTATGATACTGATATTGCTGGAAATGGCAATATCGGAAATTAATTAGCCCACCTGCGACTTTCCAAAGTGTTCCAGATCTAGGTTAGCTTCCTCCTTATGAAAGGAAGATGACAGTAATATAAAAATAATAATAGAGAAATTGGAAAGAATATATTATCAATTTAAGCTTTATATATTTTTGCTGGCCATTATGTGGTAGTGTGTATGTCATCTGTCATGATTTATTAGCTTGTTCCATATGATGTGTCTCTCTTTATGGATGTCAAGGTCAAAAATTTACTGTCTACTTCCAGAACAACTTGATTTATTATCATGGGAGAGCTAAGCCTCTACTGCTTTTATCTACTCAGTCATTACAGATGCCTTCCAGCATGAAACTCTAGCCTGCAGACTTACCCAGAGGTGAAATGTTGCTGCTCACTCAAACAGGTTCAGTGAATTTAGTGGAAATATATTATCACATGCCTAAAGCTGAACAGAAGGAGGGGGATTCAAGTGCCACATAATCTTTGGGTAGAAAGAAATCTGAGGCAGAGACTGGAAAGGAAGACATGATGAAACAATTGTAAGGTAAGTAGGTATGCCTGGAGATTCTGATCTTTGTGAATTTTTGTACTGATCAGTTGTTAAATTAGTTTGAGTTTTTTGAAGTGATCTGCCCCCAAAGCCATAAGAGCTAAAGATAAATAGAATTGTGGGTAATCTTTTCAAATCACACGATCAGGCAAAAATGTGCGAGGTGAAAAGGCTGATTAAATATGTATGATCAAGAGTCTTACTGGCATCATCAGTTGGAAGATTCAGTTCAGGCCCAAATCAGTTATTTTGAAAATAATCCCCTTTGAGATGGACTAAATTGGAGACTGAAATAAATGAGATAAATGTAGATCTCAACTTATGACTGATCATTTAATGACCATTCAGAGTTGTAATAGTCTTGGAGAAGGTGCTTTATGACCTGTGAAGCACTTCTAGCCATTGTTAAATGTTGTGTGGCACCCCCATAGTCACATGAAAATGTTTTGGGCATTTGGCAACTGGTTCATATTTACAATGTTGCATTTAGATTTTTATTTGCATTTACATTAGTTGCATTGCCTTGTCGTGTGATCATGTGTCCATGATTTGCAATATATAGTATTTTGCCAGTTCCCTGCAAATTTGAGAGAATGAATTCAGACTTATGACCATAGGAATTGCTTAACAACTGCATGATTCAGACTTATGACTGGGTGATTCACTTAACAAATGCTGTAACAGTGATCATAAAATCATCTCAGGCCCC
This sequence comes from Protobothrops mucrosquamatus, assembly GCF_001527695.2. Lineage (NCBI taxonomy): Eukaryota > Metazoa > Chordata > Lepidosauria > Squamata > Viperidae > Protobothrops > Protobothrops mucrosquamatus. The sequence goes on along the minus strand of NW_015387235.1, from coordinate 19,641 downwards.
TTGAATGCCTCAACTGACAGCCATGACTTACAATCAAAATTCAACACAAAAGCTAATTCTTTGACAATTTTTCTCTGTATCATTTTTCTACTAAATCAAACTTTCCTGTTATTTTCATCTACCGTAGATACACATCTAGAATTATAAAGTATTAATGCAACAAGTGCAAATATGCAAACCTGAATACTAGGCTGGGATACAGGTGAGACTGGCAGTGCTAGTTATCCATTCAGTGCCCATTGAACAAATGTATCCAGATTGGCCAAGGTTTATAAAGCAGAGATTATGTCTGGACATTCAGAAATGATGTATTTCTCTTAAGAAAGATAAAGGAATCCTTGCAACCAGAAGAACAAAAATCAATCTTGATTCAGTTCCCAGTTCCAATTTTTGTTGCAATTTTTAATCTATTATTGTCAGGTGCAAGCATATTACTTGCAACTAATAGGGACATTGTACTTGATGTTTGCTGAAATAATTAAATAAGAATGGTGATGCACTTGGAGTATAAACAATTTATTCTTGGAGAGCATCAACACTGTCCCTCAAGCCAAGGTGTTCCTTTTGTGTTTTTGATCCTTTCAAATACTTGGCAACAGTTTGGATTGAAAGAGGAATTGGCTGGCACAGTTAACCTGTAACTATGTTCTCTTTTCACTGGAGAACATTCATTCATTTCATTGGAGATTCTCTCTCTCTCTCCCCCCCCCACCCCCACTCCTCTGTCTTTTTTTCTGTGAACTTTCTAAAGTTTTATTGCATATAGGAAAAATATGATGGTTAGAAAGGGCAAAAAGAATTCTTGCAAAGCACTAGAGTTATCAAAATTTATACTCCTGCTTTGAAAGGAAAGCAGACAAGGAGAATGACTAGCACATATAACACCCCCACTATTTCCTGAAAATATATCATATTTTTTCACCTGAAATTATGCTCAGTGCAAATATGGTTTGAATTAAACATTTTGTTGCAGCATCGTATCTTACATTTCATTCTACTAACAACTAGGGTCATTATGTGGCTGCCTAGTATTTCAATAGGCCTCTGGTTAAAGAACATTTTTTCATTAATGTTTGAGATCATTATTTGCAGAGTATAAAAATTAACGTCTGAAATGACAATGACGTTGACAATAAGTACCCGATGTGTACTTCCTTATTGTGGTCAAAAATATGTTGGCATGTAAAGTAGTCCCTAATTTGTTGATCCTAGCGTATATAATAGAATGAACATGCTTATCATTAGCAGGAGATGCTGCGTGTGGTATGGGAAATGACCCAGGTTGGTAACCAAGATATTTTCTATCTTGTTAGTGATTGTGTCAATCGTTATGTGAACCTCATAGTAGACTAAAGTCATGATAGTTAGTAGAACTCAATATTAATTGGGCTATCTATTGACGGCATATGAAAGATTGGGACTTGGAATATAAAGAGGATAAATTATTATATTTTTTTAAAAAAAAAGCATGATAAGGACACTAATAGAAAGGACAAAGGTGCAGTAGATATTTTTGCAAGATAAGATAAGGTAAGGCAAGGCAAGGCGATAACAAGATGAGATGAGATGAGATGAGACAAGACGAGACGAGACGGGACGGGACGGGACGGGACAGGACGGGACAAGACCGGACAGGATGGGACAGGATGGGATGGGACGAGATGAGATAAGATAACCTTTATTGTCATTTTTTTACTGTGGGCACACTGGCACACATTAAAAATGAAAATCTGTTGCATATAAACATGCTATGTACAACATATATATATATACCTACAGCCTTACATATAAATACATATAAATATTAATCACTGTGCATCTCGAATACATAGCAGAAAGAGGAAGCTTGAGAGTTCACATGGTTGATACTGTATGGAACAAAACTGTGACTGAATCTGGATATTCTGCTTCGAATACCACAGAGCCTTTTCCCAGAAGGTAACAAGGAAAACAGGTCATGAAGAAGATGTGTAGTGTCCCATACAATACTGCAGACTCTGCTCAAGCAACACTTATATGCCATGTCCTGGATGGAAGAGAGGGAATTGCCAATAATCTTTTCTGCCATCCTCACCACTCTCTGCACCACCTTCCTGTCTGAAGAAGTGATGCTTATAAACCAGACTGTAATGCAATATGTCAGGATGCTTTTGATCGTCCCTCTATAGAAAGTGGTAAGGACAGGGGAAGGAAGATATAGTGAATACATGCACGGAAATAAAGGTATAACTTGACAAGGGAGCCAATTTGGTATAGCAGTTAAGGCACCAGGCTTGAAACCAACAGTTTTAGTCCCGCTTTAGACATGAAAGCCAGCTGGGTGACCTTGGGCCAGTCACTCTTTCTCAATCAAACCCATCTCACAGGTTGTTGTTGTGGGGAAAATAGGAGGATTACTAGGTATGTTTGATGCTTTGAACTATTTGTACAAATAATAAAGGGGGCATATAAATAAACAAATAAACCCTATATCATAAAATGTAAGTGACAACTGCATTGTTGTAGGTGTCCATGAAAATTAGAATTCATAGGCTGATGATCAAGATAAAGGTTTCCCCTGTCCAGTCAAGTCTGATTCTAAGGGGTGGTATTCACCTCTGTTTCTCAGCTGAGGAAGCCAGCATTGTCTGAAAACACTTTCCGTGATCATGTGGCTAGCACGACCAAGGCACACTGAACACTGTTACCTTCCCATGGAGGTAGTACATATTTATCTACTTGCGTTTGCATACTTTTGAACTGTTAGGTGGGCAGGAACTGGAGCAAGTAATGGGAGCACATCCCATCATGTGGCACTGGTCTCAAACCCCAGCTATCAGCTTTCCAGCTGACAAATAGCCATCTTTTATCACTGAGCTATCATGCCCCCAGGCTGATGATAGTTTCATGTTATGCTTCAGTAAATGAGGGGAAATATGAATTTGGGGGGAATATGCAACCTACTGAATATAGCTGCTCTTGGAAGAGAAAAATATTTTGTAATGAATGATATGATTGGGTGGGTGGGTTGGTGGGTGGGTACAAGACTAGAGATACATAAAAAAAATGATTGGGGCATTTGGAAACCGAACAGCAAATGGGAATGTTGATTGATTACATTCTCTTTTCAGTACTGTAGTCCAATCATACAGTTCTGTCATACAGTACATGCAGACTTTAAGTTCTACCTATTTGTTCTCCTTACTCTGCACATTGGTATTAAAGCATCCGAATCCTTTAGTATTCAGTAAAGGACCTCATCCCTTAAGCCAGTGGTTTACCTCCATACTCTTCCATTCCTTTCTTGGGTCAGGACCTTCAGCTAGCTATTTTTAAATTGACTGTGTGGAATACATATTACAGAAGTTCCTGATTCAATCGAGTGTAACTACTTAAACAATCCTTGAAAAAGAAAAAGAAAAAAATCCACATTCTATGAATAGAAACCAGAGACAATATTGGAGTAAACCAACTCTTAGATATTACAGTATGTTCACCTAAATGCCCTTGATCCAGCAGTTTGTTGAATGGGTTATCAAGATGTAATCAGGTCTTTCATCTCATACCAGTTGACATAAGAAATTCTACCATTGCTCTCTCCAGCTAGAATCAAATGACAATCAAATGCCTCCAGGCTGTTGAGTCAGACTTAAAGCCAAGGGATTGTATCATTACAAGAAAAGTCAGGTAAAAATACAAAGACAGTAAATTAACAAGCAGAGTAAAAAGAATCAGTTTAAATGTTTTGCTGAGTCTGGACCTCAAGCCTTTCAATGATTTTCGGTAAAATGTCCTTGGAAATATCTGCTGACTAATCACTGTTATGATAGGTCCATCAGCTGAAACTTTCTTAGGTAGGAAGAAGAGAAACCTGAACAGGACTTTGATCTGAGCATGCTCTTGAAGTATAAAAGGATCCAGAAGGTGCATATAAATTGTTCACTCTTTGTTTCTTTACCTGAACACATGGTAATAAAACTATTCAGTAGCTTATGAAATGCTTGGTTAATAAAATGGAAATTCAGTAAATAATATTACCCTAAGAACAATGTGAAGTATTGGGCATGTTAGACCTTGACTGTTTTAAAAATGAAAGAGCTAAATGCTTCCTGAATTAATTTTGAAATGTCTTATTAACTCTGGTGCTCGTAAATCCTTTTTAAAGTATTACAATAGAATAGTGCAATCATTTGCATAAAATTAATAAATCTTCAGCCAGAGTCTGCTTCATAGGCAGTAAACCATACTAAAACTTTGATCTGTTAAAAGGGCAGACTGTAAAATGATAAGATTGTTTGAAATGTGCAGTGCACTGGTTACCTCCAAACAAGGGCATATATCATTATAGATGTATGTCATTTCAGAGACAATATTCCCTTTGTACATGGCTTTAGTGAGGTGTGTGTTCGTGTGTGTTTGTGTGTGTGTTTGCTTTCCTGCTGCTGAGTCTACCCTTCCTGATGGCTTTCATTTCTCACTTTCCTGGCCATTATCTCCTTTTCTTCCTCCTTCTCCTTTTTCATCTTTTCCTCCTTTGCCTCCCCTGTTCTCAATATGTCCCAAAGGTGATTTTTCAAAAGGCAACTGGACCTGTTTTTCCTTGAAGACATTTCACTTCTCATCACTTCTCATCTGAAGAACTAAAGAAGCTTCTTGGATGAGAAATGAAGCATCTTCAAGGAAAAACAGTCGACTTGCATCTTTGGGACAACCATGGCCTAGATGACTGAGAATTTCCATAGACATCTGTTCTCAATACCTTGTCTACTTACTTTACAACCTTTTCATCTCCTTTATGGCTTCCAAAACTGACCCAGAAAGCCAATGCATATGGCAGATGCCACTTCTCAGCTGAGAAAGTGAGAGAGACAAAGAGAGAGAGATTAAATTACAAACAGCTAAATTCCAGTGGGTATGCCACAGAGGCCAACCCAATTACAAGGGGGAAGATCTATGGCTCTCCAATGTTCTTATTAACCATGCACTCACAAAAGAGAATTATGTGAATTCCCCAGCAGGCATTATCCTATCAGAAGTGATTTCTTTCATTGTTGGATTCAATATAGCAGTCTTAACCAATTGCCTGGTAAGGTAGAATAGAGTCGAGTCGAGTCGAGTCGAGTCGAGTCGAGTCGAGTCAAATAGAATAGAATAGAATAGAATAGAATAGAATAGAATAGAATAGAATAGAATAGAATAGAATAGAATAGAATAATAGAGTTGGAAGGAACCTTGTAGGTCTTCTAGTCCAGCCCCCCGCTCAAGCAGGAGAACCTATACCATCTCAGACAAGTGACTGTCCAGTCTCTTCTTAAAAGCCTCCAGTGATGGAGTACCCATGATTTCTGAAGGCAAGCTGTTCCACTGGTTAACTGTCCTCACTGTTAGGAACTTTCTCCTTAATTCCAGGTTGCTTCTCTCGTTGATCAGTTTCCAACCATTGTTTCTTGTTCTGCCCTCTGGTGCTTTGGAGAATAATTTGACCCCCTATAATAATAATGAAGTCCAACCCCCTGCCCAAGCAGGAGTCCCTACACCATTTCTGACAGAGGGTAACATTTCAAGGTTTTGCTTTTTCTGTTATATATTAGAGAGAGCAAAAGAGATAGGAAAAGCATCTTGTCTCTTGTTTTCACAAAACAAAGTTTAAAGCCAGATCAGATCAAAAAGCTTAAAGCATCCAGCATTTTGTTTCTAGAGTGGCCACCCAGATATCTTGGGAATCCAAAAATCAAGACTCATGAATCAGATAGCCAAGTCTGCTTCTTATTTCCTAGTAGCAGGTGATAAAAGGTATGATGTTTCTGAATACTATAGGCAATCCTCAACTTGCAACCACTAATGTGATTGGAGGTTTCATCATTAAGTGACATGGTTACACCACATTTTATCCTTTTTTTTTGCTATGGTTGTTAAGCAAATTGCTTGATTGTTAAGTGAATCACACAGTTGTTAAGCAAATCTGGTTTCCCCACTGACTTTGCTTGTTGGAAGCCCCCTGGAAAGGTTGCAATTGGTGCTTACATAACTCAAGAATGCTGCAATTGTTGTAAATGTAGGCTGGTTGCTAAGTGCCTGAATTTTGATTACTTGACCACAGTGATAATGCAATGGTCACAAGTTGAGGACAAGTCATTAGTCATTTTTTCAGTGCTATCATAACTTCAAAAAATGTCATTAAATAAAGAACTGTAAGTCAAGAACTTAGTACTAGTATTCAATTATTCTATCCTCAATGGGGAATAAAGTTTGAGGGGTCCTTGGTGCTCTCTGAGCTTGCTTGTTTTCTTGCAGAAGTTTCATTACCCAAACTAGATAACATCTTCAGTGCTTGTAAGGAGTGCTGTTTGTTGTCAGTTTATATTCTAGTAGCTCCCTTGTTAGTGTTGGTGGTGGTGGTGGTGAGGGTCTTACAAATTCTTTGGTTTGGTAGTTTACTAATGGCTTCTTTGGGAGTTTCTTGATTGGGGTATTGTTTACTTGATTGTTGGTCTGATGTTAACCTTGGAGTTAATCTATGCTGATCTGGATGCTGATTGCTGGTGGAGAGGTGTTTTTTGTTCCTTTTTGGGCTGGCCAATAGTCTCTTTTGCAGTCTGCAGATGTTGTTAATGTCTATGTGTCTATTGATGGCTGATTTGTCAGAGTGCCAGACTTTTAGAAATTCCCTGGCATTTTTGGACTTAGCTTGTTCTAAGATGGTCACATTTTCCCAGTTGAAACTTCGGTTAAATCTGTCTATATGTTGTGAAATTAAAATATTTTTGTTGTGCCTTCTACTTGTTGTTTGTGGATGCATTCTGCCAGTTTTCTGCCTGTTTGTCCTACATAGTGGTTGTTACAGTACTTACATTATATGTTGTAGATGATTCCTGTTTTTTTCTTCTGGGGTTGCTGGGTCTTTTGGTCTGCTTAGCATGCTTTGAAGGGCTTTAGTTGGATTGTGTGCTAGGCTTTATAATCAAGTAAACAACACCCCAATCAAGAAACTGCCAAAGAAGCCAACAGCAAACAGCCAAACCAAAGAACCTCTAAGACCATCCCCACCAACACTGACAGGCAAGCCACTAGAATATAAACTAACAACAAAGCACACTCTTGACTAGCATTGATGAAGTTACCTAGTTTGAGTAATGAAACATCTGCAAAAAAACAAGCAAGCTCAGGGAGCACCAATGTCAACCCTGAGCTACAAATATACTCCTTTATTAGAATAAAGTTTGGGAAGATACACAAGAAAAGTAAGTCATAGAAGCTTGAAAAAGATGCAAACATATGCCTCATTTACAGTGAATGTGTCAGAGCATGCACAGTCTTATTGCACTGGGGTAACCCAGGAGTAAATACAGTAAACAGTGGTCTATATTAAATGATGGTTTATCATACACTATCTACAAATATACACTAGGAACAAGATACATACACATGGTAATACAGCAAACTCCAATATACAGCAGTTACAGCAGGAAATGGACGAAAGAGAGAACACAGTGGCAGAACCTTCCCTTTTATACTCAGGCTCTTAAAGGGATACAGACATAGACACAGTCTCTGATTAGTCATTCCTATCATTACATCATTCACCTTATATTACATTACATCATTACATCTTCTTATATCATTATATAAGCTGTTTGGCTGTTAAATCATGATCTTGACAGAATGTTAAATATTATCCTTCATCCCAAAGTTTAAGAATTTTTCATCCCCCTCTTTCTCCATTGATTTCATGTGGGGGAAATGGAGCATTGTTGGATTAGTTTTTTTTTTAATATATCAGATATGTTATTTCAACTGCTATCTAATTAGCATCAATAGTAATGACTGCGAGAAAAAAAGAAATCATTTAAACTATTCTCATGTTGTTATTCTTTCAGGGATTATAAAAGTTGCTTTTGGGGGGGTGGTCTTATGCCATTTACTTCATTTTTTTAAGGACTCTATTTTTCAACATTATATAAAGCAGATCCCAAAGAGAGAATTATATGGAATTGTTTCTTTCCTGCAGAAATTATTATATGTGTGCTGCAATTACACTTAATGAATATAATTTTCTTTCTGATTTTATTCCTTGCAGGTGCAAAATAGGCCCAGTACTGGACCAACCTTTAGCGGCAAGTCTAGCTTTTAAAACTCCCAGAACACATTTTTGCAGAGAATAAACTCTTATTTTCCCTTTCACAGGCATTCATCCCCATTTCCCCAGGAAAAAAAATCTTGCTTGTAATAAACATATTTCAAAGCAGCCTTTACAGATTTTCTTCTTATTCTGGGAACATTAGCTATGAATAGTTGAAGTAATGACAGTTTCCATGGCAGACTCCATAGAGACATCAGTTCTTTGATAAATGAATTGGCTTTGTCCCTCTGATCAGATTTCCCTGGACAGAACATCCTATTTGGAGGAAGTGAGGGATCAAGCTGTACTGACAGATTGAGAAATCAACTGACTGTGCAGTCTAATTTCTTTTATAATTGATTCCCTAAATTGAAAATGGCAATAATGGTGGGATATCCGAGATACTATGAAGCTAGGTTCTCTTCATGCTGCTGAGATAAAAGAACTACTCAATATCCCTAAGGATGACATTTTGGTGGCACTGCCTAACTCTGTGACAATCAGCTACATCAAAGAATCTCTGGACAGCGAAAATGTGACATTCCTCTATGTGTAAGTTGTGAGACCCACAACTATAAAGTTGCTTCAGCTCCCAAACTTGGCTTCAGTGGATAGTGATTGAGACAGCATTTTATGATACGTTGTACCCTACACCCAAGACTGCTAGGGTCGCCATAGTAAAAGAAAGGGAAAAAAGGAATATATTTTCTTCTCTTTTTTTCATTTTAGTGACAATGAAATATCTTTCTCTATTTAGCTCTTAGAATTCAATAAACAGCCACTGGCATAAGTTTTCTAAATTTATTTTGGAGTTAAATATCATTGTTCTTACCTCTTCAAAATGATAAAGTGTTCTTATATTGAGTTTATCTTGTCTCTCATTAGTTCTTTTTCTCTTAAGAGTCAGTTTAGGGAGGAAATTACACTCCCATCTTTTAAACAAGTCTTGCAATAAACTACCTAATTCATGAGATATGCCTATTCCTAACCTCATCCTAAATTAACCCTGCCAGGGACATCCTTGCCATGGTGAGATGCAAGTAGGGAGTCAAAATATCACTGACTTTTTTTCTCCAGTCTCTCTAAGTTTGGTGATCATTCTTCCTGCCTGATTTATAGAGAAATGTCCATTGTTTACATCCTGCTAATAAAACAATTTACTGCTTTTTTCCTGTAAGGAAATGGCAGCTCTTTGTTTATTTATCTAGCAGGGAACAAACTGATTGTGTTTAGTAACATCAGGTTAGACTCAGTTCTGACCTGAAGCAAAAAATATTTTTTTTTCTTCCAGAAGGCCTTAAAGTTCTGGCTGTCCTCTCAAGCCTTGGTCTAGGGTGGAAAGAGTCCTTATGGGATACATTTTGTATGCTGTTGCCAAAGTACCAATTTGTTCTTGATTTCTTTTCTTCTTTTTCTTATTTATCTTGTTCTTTATTTTTTTCCTCTGTTTTCTGAATTGTATTTTATTGCTGTTACAGTGTGAGCCACTCAGACTTCTCTGGAAGTGGGTAGTGCCTAAATTAAATAAAATAAAATAAGTTAATCTTATTGCAAGAAGGTAAATGTACAGATTTCCCTGTCCAGATGTGTCTGACTCTAGGATGCGGTGCTTATCTCCGTTTCTTGGCAGAGACAGCCAGCATTGTGCAAAGACATTTTCCATGGTCATATGGCCAGCGTCACTATATGCCAAAGGCATACGGAATGCTGTTACCTTCCCACCAAAGTGGTACCTATTAATCTACTCGCATTTGCATGATTTTGAACTGCTAAGTAGGCAGGAACTGGAGCATGAATGGGAGCTCACCTCATTGTATGGCACTTGGATCTCAAACCTGGGCTGTCAGCTTTCCAGCTGACAAGGTCAGCCTCTTTAACTGCTGAGTCATTGCTACCCCTATTGCAAGAAACATACCTTTATTTCTATTAATATGCATAGGTTTCGGTTTTGGTATATGCCAAACTCCTTCTGATTCTTATTAGATTCTCTTGGTGGTGTTGGGGGAATCATGGTCTTTCTGTCCTTAGACTTCCTCTGAAAATTATCTAGATGTGATGCTATGTTTGAGGCTTATTGTGGATAGTCTCTCTCTTTTGAAATAAACAAACCTTTCTCTTGGCTGCACCACAAAGATACCCAAGGCTGAAAATACAGGTATAACTACTAAGATGAAAAAAAACATGATTCCATAACTTCTTTGTGATTGATCTGCCAGGCTATTATCTAGGCAGATTTTTTTCCATACTGTTTTCTGAAGACGGAAATAAAATAGTAAAAGGACTTGTTGCTTTTATTTAAAAAAAAATAGCAGGGAGATAAATCATTTGGAAGTGTGTGTATATATATATTTGTTTTCTGAGGTTTTCGTGGGTGTTTGTATGTAGGTCTTTGGTTATTCGGGTTTTCTCCCATGTAAAATTGGAAGTGTCTTGGCGACGTTTTGCTATTATATATCACTGAAGAACAGGAGACCTTGGTAAGGCTTATTTTTGGGATACTTTAGAGAAAGGGATTAATCTGGCTGGGAATCATCTTGAATGGAAGAATTATCTTTATTAAAATACTAGGATAAAAGCAAAGAAACTGGAAAGCAAAGTGTCAAGAGTTTTATTAGCAATGATCTGTCTTAGCGTTTTTCTCCTACTTATTATCAATATAGTGTAAAGCTCCATGCCAATGTTTTTCTAAAATCAGTCTTGCAATTCCTTAAAATTTCTTTGTTCTGAGAGAAAGATTTAGTAATACTTCACATAAATAGTAAAATAAATGTCAGCAGTAATTGTTTGCTTAAAATTTTCTGAATTCTCTGAACATTTCTATCATTTACTGAAATCTGAATTCCAGTCATTTAGCATGAAACTGAAGCATCATTTTATCCAGCAGTAGAAAATTGAAGCTTTTTGATTAGTTGGCAAGAAAGAAAATCACACATGAAAAATAGTCCTGCAAGTTTCTTCTGCCTCTTTGGCTTGTTAGAGATACAAAATGTTCCAATCTTTGTAAAAAAAAAGTCTTGTTTACAGAAAAAGGAATTATTCTACTTACAGCTCTGAAATTATTGGGTTTTAAGCAAGTAATGAATTCATTCAAACCACTTTTTGTAGGGTAATTAACAAGGTGGGTAATCTGCCAAAAACAGGTTTTAGTACCTGTGGGTGCCAATAAATAGCATGCATTTCTAATTCTACACTACACCAAAACTGGAAATAATGAATATAAAATTAATATACATCCTTATCATGATGCATTTATTGATGTATAAGCCACAAACTATCTAATAAGAGCAGATCTTGACTTAGACAAATCTAAACAGGGCAGATTCTGGGCAACATGGGCAATTAAGATAAAGATACCCCAAAGCTTTGATGTGTATATGAACTAAACCTCTTTTTTGTTTTTGCTTTTTTGGCATTACTATGGAAGTAGAACAACATTCTTCTGGTATGTTTTTTACCTTCCTGTTTTACACTACAGTCTACTATCTCCTCATCCAAGAATGAACCAGATGTGAACTCTACAGTTCAAACAAACACACATACACAGACATCAATTTACATGAAAATAAAATAGGGATTTACATTGATTCAGACAAACAAATTAATTTGACGAATCAAATACAATAAATCAATCTGGACACTCAGATATAATTTTCTAAATAAAGTTGATTTGAACAGTTAAATCAAGCCAGACCTCATATACTTGTTTTACTGTGTTTTTAATCTGAAATGTTATTACAATAACTGTAAATCACTCATATTTTTCAGTCAATCAATTATTCAATCAATTAATAAAATCAGATGTCGTGGTTCCAACAGATGAAACTCTTCAAAAGAAGTTTGAGGCATTGTTTACCTTAAAGAATCTTTTATTCGAGAAACAAAGTATTGGCACTACATAGTTGGAACAAAAAACTAAATTCCCCTCCCCTGGATACAAAGTAACAAAATACAATTCCCTCTTCCAAAAAACAGTTATAAATCACATTTCCCCAGCTCTCCAGCCTACCAAACACTATCAGCTCTGGGCCCAATGACCTTGGGTTCCCACGGTTCAATTATCATTGTTATGACTAGCTGGACTCTCATCCCTATTCCCCCTCCCAGCATCAACTAATTCTAAAAGCAATGGAGAAAATGGCTGCATTTCCATCTGTTGTCAAAGCAAGAACATCCAATGTTAGCAGCATTGACATCAGGATTTGAATGTTAAGCTTTTTATGACTGTCCATAAAACTAAAATTCAATACTCTACAATTATGTTTAATTCACTTGCATTTTGTAACTCTTTCCCATTAGGGTATAGTTTTCATATTTGATCAGTAGATTTAAAGAATATTAAATAGATGTACATGTAAAAATATAAATGTAAATAAATGTAGAAATAAGTAACTATATTTAAATAATCTTAAAAGCTAGGGAGTTAATATAGAAGGTCCATTCTATAGAAATAATAGATTACAACAATAATGATGATAATAATCTTGTATGTATCATTATTGACTACATTTCTTCATTTTTTAAAAATAAAGATTAGTTTCAAAAATTGTTTCATTAGATTATGATTTAGTGTAGTTCAGGAAGCAGTGGTTTCTTTATATATATTTTTTCATTTTAAAAGAGGACATAGAAAGAGATGAATATCATCACAAGTCTGTGGACACATCTAAGTATTTTTATAAGAACATCTTGAGAAGAATGCTGCATTGTGAAGGAAATAAACTTTCACTGAGCCATTTTTTTCTGTATTACAAAGGGACACAATTGAGTATTAATGTCTTATTCCAACAAACACACCTAGACATAGTTTGTGTTTTGTTAAGTGAGGGGTGGATCTAAAGCTAGCTATAAGCTTTGTGCATTTGTGTTTGGTTCCAGACATCTACTGCCTTGGGTACTATACTCACAATCATCACCTGGAAAATTATTAATGTCCACTCCAAATCTGAAATGTGTTCAAAATTTGTATGGCTTTTCCTCATTCCAAATGCCCCCAAAATTAGCTTAAAAACCCAAATTACATCTCCATTTTGCTAATTTTGATTGTCATATCCTAAAGAGAAACAATTAGCCTGTGCAGGGAGACTAAAAAGTTATGGAGATGTGCAATGACTATATTAGATCACATATTGATCAAGCAGTGGGGTATGTCAGATTTGATTCTTCTGAATTCTATTCTCACTAGATACTGACAGTCTTTCCCTTAAAGCTGAGTTTTAAATAATTATGGATATTTAATATGCAGCATCAGTCTTCTTTACCTGATAGCACTTAATTACCATTGTATGATTTTTAGTCTTCTTTTTAATTATCACATTTCCTCACTCACCGCTGCATTATTTTCCTTCTAATTAATTGTATTTGCAAAAAAAAGAGAGCTAATGACATGATCTTGTTGTCTTACTCAGAGAATGCAATAACCACTGATCCATAGAAAACTAAATGGATACTACAGTGGCTAATGATCCCACCACCAGAAGTATTTGGTTCCTGACCTTCAAATGACCATGCAAATTATTTGGTGGCTCTCATATTTCTTTCTTTTTTCCCTATGGAATAAAGCCAATAATGCAAATAAGCTTCTTTTTGCTAACTCACTAAAAAAATGAGAATTTTATATATTTTTCATAGATTGCTGACTTAGTAGTTCCATATTTCTTTTTAAATGGAAGGTACAAATTAATTACATTTTTTCCACAACTTCTCCCCTGAAGGTGCATGTAGCAGCTTCATTTAATTTTTCATTCTCTGTCCAAAGAATAGGTCAGAAGGATGAAAAGTTTAGAACTTATGCTGCGAATAACAATGTGGGAAGTTCCATTGGAATTGGAATACCAATCTTTCCTTCTGATTCCACCCTTGACCCAGCTATGAAACAGAAAAAGAGAAATTAAGAGTCTGTCACAAGCATTTACCCTTTAAATCAGGGGTCCGCAGCATGCCAGCAACTGGTCCACACAAACAAGCAAAGCCCCATCCGTGGGATGCAGGCAGCCCACAAAACCACCCTCCCCCTCTGGTCCACAGAAAAACCTTTCTCCACATAACCGGTCCCTGGTGCCCAAAAGGTTGAGGACCTCTGCTTTAAATTATTAAGTTATTGCAGGGCAGGCTATATGGTGAACAACCAAAGACTAGATTGTATGAACCTGATGGTTAGATGACTATAGTTTTATTTTGTAAAACCAAATGTTTTACTATCTCATCAGGAAATTGATAAATTATACATGGGGAGCTCAGCCATCCACCTTGTGCATATCAGCTTTGGCCCTGAGTGTCTCTTCAGCAGGAGTATACTGCTGTAGTGTGGGATTCATCTGCACATGCAAAACAAGTTGACATTACCATTAATGAAGCAGTACAGCTAGTGGCAGGATGCCTCATACCTACACCAGCTGAGAAATTATACCCTCTCACTGGCATTGCCCACCTAACATCAGGAGGGAAGTAGCAGCAGATGTCAAAAGAATGAAACAAGAGAATGACATTTGCCCCAAGCCTGCCAGCTCAGATCTAGGAAAAGCTTTATGGAAAGAACAAATATTCTTGAGGGTACACAAGAGTAAAACAGAATTAAAAGATGGAGGAGGGAGGAGGGCAGAGGAGAAGAAGGAGGAAGAGGAGGAGGAGGAGGAGGAGGAGGAGGAGAAGAAGAAGAAGAAGAAGAAGAAGAAGAAGAAGAAGAAGAAGAAGAAGAAGAAGAAGAAGAAGAAGAAGAAGAAGAAGAAGAAGAAGAAGAAGAAAACAACAACAACAACAACAACAACAACAACAACGGAGTAAGAACCAAAAGCAAAAATCCTTGTAAAGATCAGTCACTCTAGATTTCTCATGATGTTGAATGGCCTAGTTAAATAGTGCCCAACATATTGGTCTGAACCTGAGATACGATTCCTGCCTACCAGCATAGCTGTGTTTCTTGGCAAATTCTGAATTATTGCACTAAGAGTATGAATTGAGGAGGCAAATCAGATAAAATTCTCACAATTAATTATCTTTGAAATATCTGTTAAAGTTCTATGTCTCAAAGGAGACCAGCAACTCAAGCTCTAACTATTTATTTGAACCAAAGGCTTAATTGGGACATTTGCCTGGTAACATATTTTATTTCTAGAATAGAGTACCTTAGGTCCATATTTATATATTGGAACAATGTATCTATTGACTAATAGATACAAATTTGGAACAGCAATTAATATTCCATATTCCCATGCCAAGCTGATTCCGTTTCCAAAATCAAAATCTTCTGTTGAATTAGGATTACCAAATATTTTTCTCAACAGCTTCTCCCTCCCTTCCCTTCCTTTAAGAGTTATGTTTGCCTATGTGCATTACACATCTATCCATAATGTAAGCAATCCCTTTTAAATATATTTTATTTTGCAGTTGTAAAACCAGCAATTGATTGACTGACTGAGGCAGTCGTCATTTCTACACTGAGAATCATAGACTTTGATGGATAATTTAATTATGCAGATGAATACAGAACTTGCTTGCCTGCTGATGTAGCAACCAGAGTTGTAATTTGCAAAGGTGTTAAGAAAGACATGATATCACAGGGAGGGAAAATTAGACATATAATAAATTCTGAACATTTGAACCAACAAAAGTTTGAATATTTACCAAGAGAATTCCTGAGGTAGAAAAAGGAAACCACTTTGCTTCTAAAATAAACATATACTGTATTAGATGACAAAATTGTTTGCATTGAGGCTGGTTCAAAAATTTAATTTTGATGTTTCTCTCTTTTAATAAATGGCACATTAAGGATGCAATCATAAACACATATTAATATGGGGGTGTATTGGAAATATAATGTTTATATCTATTCCTCCATGACTTGAATTTAATGATTATGAAACCAACTTCTAAATAAGGCTGATGTAAAAGTAAATGTAAATGTAAATATTAATAGTAAGTTCATTTCATTATGACTTTTTCAGAGAAGATGAGATTTTTTTTTTTTTGATAAAAATAAACAAGTGGAATGGCACTTCAGGGGTAGACTTCCCCTAGACAGAAGATGATAGAGAAAGGATAGATGGATAGTTAAATGATAGATAGATAGATAGATAGATAGATAGATAGATAGATAGATAGATAGATAGATAGATAGATAGATAGATAGATAGATAGATATTGTGCCTTCAAGACAATGTTTAGTCCTGGTGACTATGGGGACAAGTTCCAGCATTTTTCTCGGCAAGATTTCAGAAGTGGTTTGCTATTGCCTCCCTTCCAAGGGTTGAGTGAGACTGACTGGCCATGATCACTCAGCTGGCTTAGTGTCAAAAATGGTAACGGTGTCTTAAACACTCCACTAAATCAGCTTTTCCTTTTGATCTGCCCTCAGTCATTGTAGAGCAGGAATTTCCAAGTTGAGGGTTGCCCTCACATTTTGAAAAAGTATCCGCCACATCACAAAATGTCTACTATGGAAATGCAAAATGGCTGCTATCATAAATGTGGTGGTTGTCAGAGAAAGGGTCAAAGGCAAACAATGTGCATATGTTCTTACACCTAAAAATTAGGCACACTGAGGAATGTGAAAATAAAAATAGTGTGTAACAGAGGACAAAATTGTGGCAGGGATGAGATTAAAGTCTCAAACTATAAACCTGCACTCTTAAATCTGGGACTCTGGATCACTAGTTGTCTAATTCACACAAACGTATCAGGATTCCAATAAATGTTCTACTATTTCCATATTGTGTCTGTATACATATACACTATCCTTAATAACTATAATATAGCACCCTTGTTATCTAAAGAAAGAGGATACTAAGGAAAGCTGCCCAACATCAAATTAAAAAAATACACACATTTCTATGTTAAATCACCTGATTGATACATTAAATAGCTTTATTTCAGTCTACCAGGCAATAAGCTGTTGAATTCAATTAGATGCATCAGCTGGATTGACATTTTATCAAAAGCTGTGATCAGTGCCCTCTCTCCTTCTGATCTTAGACAAAATGTGGATCTGCAATATCCAGCCAAGAATGTTGTTCCTAGCATTGCCATTTGCATCCAGCTGAGATCTAATAAGGAAGGAAGGGACAACAGGAGAAAAACTTTTCTTAATTACAACATATGATGACACCCCCTCCTCCTGAGCAGGTGGTGCGATATATCACCCCCAATCATGTTAGATATTCAAACATATTCAGCCAAATCTAGATTGATTGCTTTCTGGGGTCTTCAAAAAATATATGCACTTTTTGTTTACTCTTTTCCTAATGGCTGTATTACAGAGGACATGGAGATGGATAGCAAAAAGGAAACAAACCCTTCTAAAAGATTAAAGATGTTCTGATTGCTTGAAATTTTTGTTGGCAATTAGGAAACAATTTTCTCTGAAAACTGTTTTCTGTTAATCCAAGTAACAGCAGGAAGTAAGTAACTGGGATTCTAATAAGCTTTCTCTCTGTGTATGTATTTTTTCATGTGTGTTTAAACTACTGGGATGAAAAAGAGAAATATTAACTTCCTTCCTTCCTTCCTTCCTTCCTTCCTTCCTTCCTTCCTTCCTTCCTTCCTTCCTTCCTTCCTTCCTTCCTTCCTTCCTTCCTTCCTTCCTTCCTTCCTTTTCTCATTTATTGTTTTTAATCTTCTCAGTGCAATATTAATCATGAGTGCCTTGTCTGGCTATGGAAATCAATTCATTTTCTTCATATACATTTATTTCATTATCTACCCATCATCACTGTGTATATGATAAAGACATTACAGAGTCACAGATGGAAGCACTTGGAAAAAAGATACAAAAGTTATTGGAACCTCCCTGAGAAAAATGTTGGTATTGTTAAATAATAATTCTTATTAGTTCTTTGGCTTACACAGTATAATATATTTTCAGAATTAAAACATAACAAGTGGTTCAGCCAACATTTATTATTTATTACCAACAAGTTATCTCCCTCCAATACAATTCTGCTTTAGCACTTCAACACCTATGGATTGCAATTGAAATTGATACATATATGTGTGTATGAAGAATTGAAGAAGCATTCGGCATGGGGCCGAGAATGTCATGAAGACCTACTGCTTTATTTACAGTCATAATAATCCTACAAAAGAAGTTATACTGAATGATAGTGAATGGAACCAAATCACTTGGATAAAATGCAAACACCATATTGTCAGTTTTCAATAAGTTGCCTTTTCAATTTTTTTCTTCTAAATATAAATACAGAGTATGACTCAATGTGATCCATGTTGTATTATAAAATGACATTGGTCTGTCAGCCTCTATTATTTTATTTCTGATTGTGGATGTTGTTCTTTCCAGATATTCTCATTGTGGTGCATTCTTTTCAGATATCCTCTTCTTGTTGAGTTTGATTTGTAATAACAGATCACTATTTCTTTTCCTCCCCCCCCCCAATCACTGTATATTTGCAACAGGTAAAAAACCATTTTTCCAGTGGCCCTTTAGCCTATTATTATTATTGAAGAAGTTGAATTGCTATATTCTACATAAGAATATAAGTGCACACCACTTTTGTCTGACTTAAGAAGACAATGATTTCCTTCTTTTATTCAGTATTAAGTGCTTTTATTCAGTATTAAGTGCACCCAATCAAAGCTTACCTCAGTGTAAATCTGTTGAAAGCATCTCAAGGTCCCTACAGTCAGAATGGGTATTGGGGAAATCATTCCAATGAGAATTCATTTTTAAAAAAATCTCACAGCGATTACAGATGGCTTCCATAAATAAAGCCCCCAGTACAAAATTCAATAGAAATCTGTTATCCATTCCATTCCATTAATATTTATGCTCATAAACCAGTATGACTTTGCTGTTAAATCCTTTGAATTTAGGTTCATGTCCTTGGAACACTTGAGAACCTGTCCTCATTTTACAATGGAACTCTCTCCGTGTATGATCCTTGTTTTAGAGATAAAATAAGGGGAATCTCTAAGTATTTTGCTTCTATCTCACAGAAAAAAGACTGAATTTAAATGTAGTAATAATTTTAACATTTTGATCTCATATTATAAATAAATAAAAGCCTGTTCTGATTCAAGTTTGATGTCTGCTACTATATAGCCCCTGTAATAGTGGTTTGCTATTTCTTTTTTCCAAAATGTTTTTTCAACTTTTAAATCTAGGACCTTCTGGTGGTATCTATTCCTGAAAAGGTATATGAAGATATCAGGAAAAAACTTCTTTTCCTCCTCTTTGTGTGGCATCTGTCTTTCAGGATTAGCAGGAGAGATTCTGGATGCTGGAAAGACTTCTATTTTTCTCTCTCAGCCTTTTAGCAGTATATGTCATCAGTGACTCCTGCAGACATGGTAAATGACATTTCATTTAAGTAAGATTGAAGGTGGACTTTTCATTCCTCAGGTCCCCAATACCTGCAGTTCAGATAGGACCAAAGGTGGGACTTTTTATTCTTCAGGTTTCTAATACCTATCATTCAGGCATTGTTCTGCTGCTTTCTTCATTCTACTTGCTCAGGAAGATTCAGAGGAAACTTTGAGAACAATGAAGTGCAGAAAATGCTAAAAATGAAAGGGAGAGCTCAACAATACAGAAA
>NW_015387234.1:424278-427079 GCF_001527695.2 Protobothrops mucrosquamatus | reverse complement strand
GACCCATAGGTTGAGAACCGCTGCTCTAATCTTTCTTGGACATTTGTTTTTGTTTTAAAATAGGCTATTTAGAGTTAACATCTTTAGAGTCTGGGTTTCTTTTCCACATTTTTAATATTGTCTTTTCTGCTATCAAATAAATTTCCATTTACTAAATTGCCTGAAGATAGGGACAATCTGCCTGCTTCCAGATATTTAATCTCAGCAGGTCAATCTAGCATGGCCAATGCAAAGGACCACGAGATTTGTTGTCCAAAACCATTAGAGAGGCCTTGTTCCTTAATCTAGCCAGAGGTTTGCAAATTATTGAATGTATAACTCTGGAAGAAAATCTGAAGTGAGGAAAGTTAAATTGCTTCGGTTTTTTTCCTAGTAATTATTGCCACACATTATTTCACACTAGATTCAGAGACACTGTTGCAAGTTCTCCCAGGTTATCACCTGCTAATTCAGGTTGCATATTACTGGTGTTTACAGCTTCTTTACTGCTATTGACAACCCTTCTTGGCTAATATTTCAGAATTGTTTGAAGGAGATTTTCTTTCTTTTCTGTTTTGGACAAAAGGGCTTTCCTTTGGCACTTACCAAATAAATTGTGTCAACAAAAGCAGCCTGTAACTTTAATTCAGGTAAAGCCCTGTCGTTTGTGTGTCCTGCTGTCAGAATTCTAAATCCCAATGATAAAAACAGTGCTATATTTAAGCACATCACTTATTTTTACAGCCATGTGTTCTCATAACGTTGTTAGTTTGTTTTGGATGCATACAATACAGTATATACCTATGCTCCATCAAGGTTCATATATGATGAGAACAGAAGGGATGTCTAATCCAGTGGTGGTGAACCTATGGCACGTGTGCCAAAGGTGGGACTCAGAGCCCTCTCTGTGGGCACGTGTGCCATCGCCCCAGCCCCGCCTCCCCCGACCCCCTCACCAGCAGCCCCCCTGGAGGAGAGTTGCCCCCAGGCGTGGCCTGCACGGAGTAGCGCAGCCAAGGACATGGTAGCCGGGCAGCGGGACAAGACTCGCATCCCATTGCACGTCGTGGAGGCAGTGGGTGGCCCTGTGAGTGGGTGGGGTGGGGGCAGTGCGGCACGGGGGGCAGGGTGGTTTTTGGGCACTCGGTCTCTAAAAGGTTCACCATTACTGGTCTAATCCTTCCATGCCAGAGCTGCAGACATTTCATAGTGATATACAACAAATTGTATTCCAGAGAAATAATTCAGTCATCCTCTGATTTTGTAAAACTGGATAAAATGATTTCCACGCTTTAGTTTCAAATGGAAAAGGGGTTTATGAAATGCATGCCTTCAGGCTATAATATCAATACAGCAACTACTCCCACCCAGATGCCCTCAGGACTTATCAGAATTTGAATTGAACATGGACAGTGGACCTGCTGACTGAAATCCTCAGGTTCCCCTCTGAACAGAGCAGGAAAGCATAAGGGTAGGAAAGGTTAATGCACTCTTACTTAGCAAGCCAATGATATCACACTATTTCTATAGAAGGGGAATGTACTTAGGAAATTCCCCATAAAATGCAATGTTCCAATCATCTGTTGAGAGTTTTACCAGGTCAACAGTTATCAGAACTGCCTATTAATATTAATTCATGAAATATCTCCATTATCCCCATTCATTTTCATTAATTTTTGGTCATTGATGTCTTTTCAGATCTTGTACATTATTACACAAGATGGAAACTTTTATCCAATAGCTTATCCACACATTTTTGAGCTCAAAATGATGGTATGATATTGGTATTATCCTCCTGTTGAATGACCACAGAATATATTAATTAACCAGAGGTATTCAGTTCATTTGAGCATGGAGGACAGTAAAGGGTTGGGACGGGTGGGAGTTTGTGAGAGCACAAAAATGATGGCTTAGCAAATAATACAGCCAGTGAGATCATCCTTTATTGCATTCCATGTGCACTCCATGGGATGTCACCATTTCTGCTCTTCCAAGAAGATTGCCTAGGGCTGTAATTATGGAAAGTACCCTTTAAAGGTACTGGTTAAACTAATTGTGCAATGTAATAAGTACTGCATTTTTTATATAAAACAAAGAATTCTGAAGCTTAATCCATACTTATTTGTAATTCTGATTCGGTTGCAAGAGATGGTTCAATAGGTTAGTTTGTCATAAAATTCACAATAATTGGGAGGAAGAGAGAATAGTAAATCTCTTTCCTGATGTTTGCTGCAACAATAGAGGAATATATTAAGAGCCATTTAGTGCCTATCTATGATGTGTGTAAAGACTAAAAATGTAGAAAGCCTATTACAGCTTTCCCTTGGGATGTTTAATACTATAACTATGTGTCTCTTTAATGCATTAGTTCAAATTAGTGCTTTAAACAACAGCCTTATTGCAAGAGGAACAAAGAAAAGCAAAAAGAAGAACCCAAGATTATTAATATAATTACTCTTCTCCTGGGAAAGTATCTAACTGCCTCTCCAACCAATGCAAATTAAAAATGGTTGTTATTTAAAAATAATCTTTGGTCCATTTTAAATAGGCTTGGGTTTCCTAATTACTTGCTCTCCAGATTTTATAAAGTAATAAACTTCATTCCTAGAATACAGGTACATGAAATATCAATGTTTATGGAGTATTTTCCTTTTGAAATTTGCCTAAGCTCAAGTACTTACACATTCTTTTGTCTCCTTCATTGATTTTGGACTTATTTCCATGCATCAGCAGTCAGGAGTGCTTTTACTAAAAAAAATCATTTGCCTGATTACACATTGTTTGAATTCAGCTAAAAGTAAATTTTACAATATTCTTTATAG
>NW_015387234.1:390377-423943 GCF_001527695.2 Protobothrops mucrosquamatus | reverse complement strand
AATATCAATGTTTATGGAGTATTTTCCTTTTGAAATTTGCCTAAGCTCAAGTACTTACACATTCTTTTGTCTCCTTCATTGATTTTGGACTTATTTCCATGCATCAGCAGTCAGGAGTGCTTTTACTAAAAAAAATCATTTGCCTGATTACACATTGTTTGAATTCAGCTAAAAGTAAATTTTACAATATTCTTTATAGCGTGTGATTAGAATTAAAACATATACTGGCATTCACTGCTGGAAATTCACATTATTCAAGTCTAATATTCAGTATGAAATTTTCTAATGTATTTTGAATAAAAATGTTAAGAATATGAAATTATTGATTGGTTTTATTTCAATTAGTATGTCTTGCAAGTCACAGAATGTCTCTTTTAAAATTGGCTTAATCTCTGTATCTCTATTCTGGACTGAATTATTTTAATACATTCTATGATATATGATATATAATATGATATATAACATGACAACAGAATGAATAATCTTAATTGGAAATCTTTCAAACTGAAAATACAGCTCTAAATGAAAAGTGTAAAGCAAGGTTGGCCATAAGGATTTTAAAAATAAAAAGAATACTGCAATTTCACTAGATTTTTCAGTCATTTTATTTTACTTTAATTTGTATAAGTTCTGATTATGTAGTTGCTAAACATCAGTGCCTACTTGATCTCCAGTAAGATATCAATAAATGTAAGAAAACATTAGTGGGAAATGTTTGTGAAAGAGGTCATATATGGGCAGGATAAGAAGGGAAATTGTG
Organism: Protobothrops mucrosquamatus; assembly: GCF_001527695.2. NCBI lineage: Eukaryota > Metazoa > Chordata > Lepidosauria > Squamata > Viperidae > Protobothrops > Protobothrops mucrosquamatus. Next base: position 423,183 of record NW_015387234.1, on the reverse strand, counting down.
GTCAAAACCACAAGTAAGCATAACAACAACAACAACAACAACAACAACAACAACAACAACAATAATAATAATAATAATAATAATAATAATAATAATAATAATAATAATAATAATACTAATAATAATAATAATAAAAGTAGGAAGGCACCTTGGAGATCATCGAGTCCAACCCCCTGCTCAGGCAGGAAACCCTACACCATTTCGGACAAATGGCTGTCCAGTCTCTTCTTAAAAACTTCCAGTGTTGGAGCATTCACCGCTTCTGGAGGCAGGTTGTTCCATTGGTTAATTGTTCTCACTGTCAGGAAGTTTCTCCTTAGTTCTAGGTTGCTTCTCTCCTTGATTAGTTTCCATCCATTGCTTCTTGTCCTGCCCTCAGGCGCCTTGGAGAATAGCTTGACTCCCTCTTCTTTGTGGCAGCCCCTGAGATATTGGAACACTGCTATCATGTCCCCCCTCGTCCTTCTCTTCATTAAACTAGACATACCCAATTCCAGCAACCGTTCCTCATATGTTTTAGCCTCCAGTCCCCTAATCATCTTTGTTGCTCTTCTCTGCACTCTTTCTAGAGTCTCAGCGTCTTTTTAACATCATGGTGACCAAAACTGGATGCAGTATTCCAAGTGTGGCCTTACCAAGGCATTGTAAAGTGGTATTAATACTTCACGTGATCTTGATTCTATCCCTCTGTTAATGCAGCCCAGCACTGAGTTGGCTTTTTTGGCAGCTGCAGCATACTGCTGGCTCATATTTAAGTGATTGTCCACTAGGACTCCGAGATCCCTCTCATAGTTACTACTATTGAGCAAGGTGCCCCTTATACTATACTTGTACTTTTTTCACCATTGAATTTTATTTTTTTAGATAGCACCCAGTGTTCAAATAAAAACCATCTTTATAATTCCTCAAAAACTATGGCTTGTCACAAGTAATCTTGTGCCTGATCTATATAGGCAGGCATATCTTAGCCTTTGGGTTCAGATAAGATGTGTGATTATCTAAATATCACTATCAAATTGCTTCCTGGTCCAGATGGGATTGACTACCACCCACTGTCTCCATGCAGTAAACAGGTTAATTAGAATGTTCCATCTGAAGCTTCTTATAGATCTAGATGGTTTATAAGCAGATGCTTGGATTTATTTCTCATTGCCCAGTGAGCAATTTAGTTGAGGATTTGGTAGTCTGCTGGCAACTCGAGATGATCAGACACATGACAAGAGTATCCTTAAATGCCCTGTTTCTACCTGCTAATCCCTGGTTGTATTTCCAGGAGAGGAAATGGCAGAAATAGTACCTAGAGCACCTGTGTCAAAAGACAAAAAGTAAAACCTGACTGAGCATAGATACAAGTTCAAGTTTGAAAGTACACCTTGGTGACAAGAGGCAAAGTGCCTTTAGTCTGCTCTCTTATTAACTTTTGATTGTGTGGACTTTTTTTTGTTCCCATCTGGGTTTCACTATCCTTGTCGTTTTTACTCTTCATTTTTCTCTCTTGCTATTTTTCTTGTTTTTTGTGTTCCAGTTCTAACGCTCTCATTGTGGCTGGGAAACAGGCAGCATCCTTCTGGGCCAACTGCAATGTCTGGGGATTGAGACTCAGGCTGATAGTAATTCCATGCCTTAATAGGCAGTTTCATTTGATGGCTGCTAGAGCAAAGAATCAACTTTTTTTTAAAATGATGAATTCCAGTTCTTGTTCTTCACTTTTTTACATCTATATGAAGGTACTGAGGAAAGTCCTCCATCAATTTTAGATGCAGTACTATCAATATGTTGGTGTTACCTAACTTCATATTGCTAACTGAGGTCAGGCAGATAATATTGCTGTCTTTTCTGAAAGCTATTAAGAACTGTATGGGGAAAATTAGGCTGAATCTGAATTCCAGTTGCTGTTTATCTATTTAGACATTCTAACAGTGCCACTGTTGCCTCTTCAGGAGATTGCATTGCTATTGAAAAAACAAGTCTGCAACTTGCAAATTCTCCGAGGCTCAAAGCTACTTCTTCATGGGAAATGAAAGCTCTACCTAAGGGCCATGTCCATGTTCAGCTAGTGCAGTCCTTCCCAGGATGGAAGTAATAATACCCCCTTTCCTCTTTTCCACACAGCTGGACTGTGCAATGCATTCTACCAATGGTTGTTCTGGAATACTACCAGAAGCTTCAGTCAGTCTAGAACAGTGTTTCTAAACCTTGGCAACCTGAAGATGTACGGACTTCAACCTCAAATACTAGAGAGAGTTAATGACTCAAATTTTGCTTCACCTCTAGCCAATATTTTTTTTGCTTTTTTCCATTACATATTGTAGATTGTAAAATATGTTCGCTTTATTAGTGAAACCCAAAGGGATCTGGTTACATATGGCAAGGCTTTTCAACCAGTGGTACGGGTACCACCTGTGGTACCTGGCAGGTGGTATGCGACCATCCTAGAAAAGTGGTAGCAGGGGAGGGGAATGAGCTGAACTGGTTGCACAAGCCTGAGCGAGAGATGGCTGGAGCTGCAGGGCTGTCAGGGCTCAGCGGAAGCCCCAGGATCAGTGCTTCTTCGGGATTGTCAGGGCTCAGTGGAAGCGCCAGGATCAGTGCCAGGCTCCAGCTGGAGCTCGGCACTGATCCTGGCGCTTCTGCTGAGCCCAGAAAAAGCACCGATCAGCTGGAATGTTGCAGCATCTCCAGTGTCTTGTGACACTGTATTCAGTTACTTGGCAACTGATTCATATTTATGACGTCACAGTGTCCCAGGTTCATGTGAAGTGACCAAAACTTGCTGCAACCACCCAGCAGACTGGGGAAATAAAAACCAAACACCCCCACCCCACCCCCGCTGCCAATCCTCAACAGAAATGTTCACAACAATGAAAACCTCGGACAGGAGGAAGAGCACCACCGGATGGGGTCCGTCCACAGAACGAGCCGACACCGAACCCCTCCCCGTGAAAAAAGTCACGGTAATATTGAAACTTGTCAGTGATTCGCTTGACAACTTTCAGCTCCTGATGGACATGAAGTAGTGAAAAAAGGAAAAAAAAAACAGTAGTTCAAAAACTATTGAACGATCCACTGACCACCATAAGCCTATAACGGTATAGGATTTAGTGGTACAATGGGTGAAAAGGTTGAAAAGCCCTGATACGGTATATGGTATATGCAAGTTTTTAAAGGACAGTTGAGCAAAAAAGAAGAACATATATGATAAGTTGATTTCATTTCAAACAATAAGATGCTTTTCCTGGAGAATGTTATGACTAGCCTCTTACAGAAGAACAAAGAATAAATAAAGAGAATGAGAAAGTCTCCTCCACATCATTTATTGAGCCCGAAGGAGTGAGATAAAGTAGATACAACAGATTCCAGCTGTTTTGAACCACAGTCCAATAAAAGTCCTATATACCAAAACCAAATAAGTGGAATTAGCATATTAATGTACTATGTATAATTTATTTCTATGGGACATCCGTGAATAGTTTTCTCAATATTATGTTCATAAAGTCATCATCTCAGTGAGATTTTGACACATTTTTGTCATATGTTAAATTTAGAGCATGCAATGATGTTGAGACCACATTTATCCAAAACCTTTCTAAACTACTGAGCCTTTCCCAGAATTCCCCAATGCTCCCAGCTGATGCTGTATCATATGAACCTGGAAAAAATGCACATATTTTAAATAGTTGCAAAGTAATCCTTGGTATATGCTCTGTGAGTTTCAAAGCACCTTTTTGTTTTCAAATTTGACATATAAATAGCTCTATTAAATATCCCTGAACATACAGCAATACAAACATAAAGATATAAACACATATACCAACCAGTGTGACACACTCTTTCTAAAAATTATTCTATACTAAAATGCTCGTGTCTGTTTGTTTGGGTAAAGCAGTGCATCATAGGGCAACAAATTTTCTCTGTTAATAAATTTTTATTAGTTTGTCAAAATATAAAATACAAAGCACACAAAGAAAAATAAAGATGATGGAACGATAAGGAGAGAAAAGTGGAAGAGAAAAAAGTGCAGGTCAGAAGCAAAAAGAAAAAAGGCGTTGACTTCTGATTCCCTTTCGTGCAATAGAATAAGGTAGTAACATAAAACCTCAACTTTTTACTTTTATATAATAATATATAACAGCCATTTCTATAACATCAAACTATCTAATTGGCAAAACCCAAACTCAAAGTTTCATTTTTTTCCCACCACAAGCATAAAGTCCAAAAGCAGTTTCCAAGCAGGAATGAAATTAAATGTGTTCTTTTCTTTAATCATAGCAATCAGTTTGGCCATTTTCACTAACTCCATCAACTTTTGCAGCAAATCTTCCATTGTGAGAATCAAACTATTCTTCCATTTTTGTGTATAAAGTATTCTTGCTGCTGTCAGCATATGTACAACATCAAATTTCCATTTTTTTTCAAGTTCTTTATCCATTAAACCTAAGAGAAAAGTCTCTGGTTTCATCTTTATATTCACTTTAAGAATCTCCTGTATTAGGATATGAATCCTGCTCCAATATTTCTTTGCTTTGTCACATGTCCACCATAAATGAAAAAAAGCTCATTGTTTACATTTACATTTCCAACATTCATTTAAAATACCTTTATACATTTTTGACAATTTGTCTGGTGTTAGATATCAACGGTACATCTTATAAAATTTTTCTTTTAAATTATAATTTAATGTGAAATTATATGTTTCGTCCACATATTTTTCCATTGTTCAGGCATTATATTATATCCAAAGTTCTTTGCCCACTGAATCATACAATGCTTTACATATTCATTATCCCAATTCAATTTCAATAACAATTTATAAACCTTAGCAGTAATATGTTCATCACTATCACACAATAGGATTTCCAATTCATTTCACAAAATCAAATCCATAACTTTTAAAATCAAATTTAAATCTTTCTTTCAATTGTAAATATGTAAACCAATGGTAAACACCTCCTTCTGATTCCAACTCCTATAGGGCAACAATGTACCTCAAATAGGCTAACTTAAAGAATATGTCCAAAATCTGAGACCCACAACTCCTGTGGGATTGAAATTTGGCGAAGTTGTGGCTGCTTCAATGCTGTTATGTATGGTGGTCAGCTGGGATCATGTGATCATCATTTCCAATACTTCCTACCAGCTTCCTACAAGAAAAATCAATGGGGAAATCAGGAGGAAGTTGCTTCTGCTCCCACTGTTTTTTGCCCAGTCATAATTATTCTTTTTCTGTATTTAAGTAAGGAAATATTTCTGAAACTATCAGCCAACGGGACACTGATTGTCTAATAATATATACTGTATTGTACTGTTGATACTTAGTAAAACATCATAGGCCAGGTTTTACAGTGGTCTATAGGACCTGTGTGGCAAAAGCAACAGTTATGAAATGTCCTAGCAGGGTTATAATTGTTATAGAAGTCTTTTCCATGTTGGCTTTGACAAATTAACATCTTATAGGGCAGTGGTGGCGAACCTATGGTATGAGTGCCAGAGGCAGCACTCGGAGCCCTCTCTGTGGACACACATGCCATTGCCCCAGCCTTGCCTCCGCCCATGATCCCCTCACCTGGAAGAGAGTCACCCCCGAGCATGGCCCATGCGGATCAGCGCAGCCAAGGACATGGCAGCCAGGCAGCATAGAAAAGACTCTGCCTTCACGCCCCAATGTGCACAGTTGATGCTGCGGGGCGTGGGCAGAGGGCATGGCCGCCATGGCACTGCTGTGCTGCCTGGGCGATCTGCGGCAGGCTCTAGACGCGGTGAGTGGCCCTGTGGGCAGGCAGGGTGGGGTGGGGCAGGGGCAGGGCAGGGGCAGGGCAGGGACGGGGCAGGGGGTGGAGCAGGGGCAGGGCCAGTTTTGGGGCACTCGATCTCTAAAAGGTTTGCCATCACTGTTATAGGGTAAGACAGTACAGTGCTTCTGCTGATCCTTTTTGCCTTCCAAGTTACCATTGATTCAAAATACCCTCTGGCTGCTTCATTAACATTAATAAGAATGATCAGCCTGACAGAAAACAAATTAGTTGACTGGGGTGCATTTATTATTGTAAATAAATGCAGTATTTATTAACGTATGCAAATGCAGTATGCAGTATCAGATGAAGAACTAAATTACAGGCAGATACAGCAGATGATTTGATGATGTTTAGATTATGTTTAGAGCTGAGATTAAAAGGAACACCCACAGATAGATAATAAGAACAAGATTGTCTTCAAATTTCAAAACATTCATTGTGCTGTGAACAGAGGTTTATTTATTTCCAGTTCCAAGCCATGCACGTATACTCTAGATTTCTTCTTATTGAAGGAGATGGTGTGAAATGCTAAAATATTTATTGTTTTAAGATTATATGTTTAAGAATTAGAACATATAATTTCTTTTTCATTTTCCAACATGTTTCCTCGAACCATTCAGAAGTTTTTGTCAATGCTTATTACTATTAACGTTGTGTTTTGCTTGTAAAACTCTTCCTATTATTTTAGCTCTTACTTTTATAAATAGCAATAGCACTTAAGACTTATGTATCGCTTCATGGTTCTTTTCAGCACTCTCTAAGTGGTTTACAGAGTCAGCATATTGCCCCCAACAATCTGGGTTCTCATTTTATCGACTTCAGAAGGAGTCAACTTTGAGCCAGTCAGGATCGAACTCCTGGCTATGGAAAGAGTTAGCCTGATATATTGCATTCTAACCACCGCGCCACCAAGGCTCCTGAGAAACAGAGAATGTTTTTCATAAGGTCATAACTGGAGCTCTTGGCTACAAATCTCTCAAATAGAAATGGCAGTTCACTGCTAGCAGATCTTGGCTGCAAAAATCTGGACAACAACAAAAAGGTAATTTGTTTTTACCTCTTTCCTACTATCTAGTGGTCATCCGAGTCAATGTGCACTAATGCTGGCTTCTTCATTTTCCACTTTCTGCCCTATTATGTGTCATCTTAGCGATACAAGCCTAAGCTTGTTTTAAGATACATACAACTACTACAGCAGACATGTAGTACAGATATAACATATGTAGTATTTGTATGTAGTCTACTAAAATACATGTAGTATTTGCAGCATACATGTAATATTTTTAAAGCCTGAAGGGTCTATTTTCATGGACTTCAAGTCCTCTACTCTTGCCTTGACTATATACAATACTGGTTACATACTGTGGGGAATCTTTCATTACTCAGCCATGTAACAACATATGTGCTAGAAGGCAGTAGGGTTTGCTTACAAAATGCCCGACTACTCAACCCACTACAGCACAACCAACAGAAGCTTTGAAAAGGATAACACTGCCTTCCATCAAAAATATTTCAGAAACCACCAAAGACTATTACAACCATATGGCATCATGGCAGGACACAAACCAAATAAAGCCCTTGCAACATTCTAAGTAAAGCAAAAGATCCAGCAGCCCCAGAAGAAAAAAACAGGAGTCATCCGCAATGTATAGTATAAGGACTATAACAGCCACTATGTAGGATAAACAGGGAGACTAGCAGAGCGCATCCATGAAAACCAACTAACAACCAGAAGACATGATTAAAACTCCTTAATTTCACAAGACATGAACAAACTCACCATAGTTCTATCCGTGAAACTGTGAGCATCCTGGCCCAAGCCAAGTTCAAAAATGCTAGCGAATTCCTGGAAGCCTGGCACTCAGACAAATCAGACAAAACAGTCACATAGAGATAAATAGCATCTACATACCATTCAAAAGAGAATCAGTGAAAAACACCAGATAGGAAACAAAAACACTAAAACACTTCCCTAGTAGCAATGAACATCCAGATAAGCAAAGATAAACACCAGGATTAATACTAGACCAACAATTAAGAAGTAAACAATCAAGGAACTACCAATTCAGAAAAAACAAGCTAATAGTAAACAACATCTTAATTAAGGAATCGCCAAAAATACCCTCACCAACACTGACAGGGAAAGCCACTAGTATATAAATAGAGAGCAAACCTCTCTCCTCTCTGATAATATTACTTAATTGAGTAATGAAATGTCTGCAAAAAAACAATCCAGCTCAGAGAGCATCAAGGACAGTGGTGGGATTCAAATATGTGAACAACTGGTTCTCTGTGTGGATGCTGCTTCTGGAAGTCCATTCTGGGCCTGGGCAACAAAAAATTAGCTACTGTTTCTGCCGAAGTGGTGCGAACCAGCTGAGTCCCACCACTGATCAAGGACCCCACAAATCAACCCTGACCTACAAACATTTTCTTTCTCTTGATACTGGCTTCATAGTTTGTTTTTTCCAATTACCAAGATAGGAAGTAGCATAACACACTCCATTGACATAATTACATCATGGATGTGCAACCAACTACTTACAACTTTTAACAATATTTTGTTAATATTCTGTTTTCTGCTGACATTTTTTTGAAATTTTTGTGTTGCTGGCAAATTTAGAATTTACAGGACTAAAGTTGAAGGAGATTCCAGGACTGAAACAAACAGCATCACCTTATTTTAAATTGTCCCCGTCAATTACTTGCATTACCAGGGGCTCCTATTCCATTTGACACGGTGAACCTGAGTGGTGAGAACAGTCTCTGAAATTCAACTCACAAAGGGATTGCTTTCACTGGGATGTTCTATAGCACTGCAAGCTCTCTTTCCCCTTCCATCCCCAAGTTGCTTATTTTAGGCATCAGCAAAGAAAGATTAGATATTAATGAAGATTAAGTGTCTAGCAAGCACTGACAAAAGAGGGAAATAATTATCTCATTGGTGTTATGGAAGTTTGTTATCTCACAGCTGACAAGAGTAAACAGAAAAAGCAGCTTGACTTGTCTAAGCAGTCTCTCTTTCAGGTATTAATTGAAAAATGCAGGTCAATCACAGGACAACCAGGAAACCAAGCAAGCTGATCTTCTGAGCCAGGTGAACCATTGATCCACTAAGTGGCAAAATGAAATATTGCTGATTCCAAGAACTCAATAATTTGCAGTGGATTTCTGTGAAAGGAGAAAGTATGCTAAGGACTCCGTAGGTGATATGTGAATGGATATATATATGTACTTTCCAGCATCATCCATCCATCTCCCACAGCTGAAAAGGTTGAACAACCATGACTAAAACTGATTGGAAATGGCTTTTCAGAATCTGAGATGAATTTTTCACACTCTAATCTGATCATGTTCTAGATTGGCCTAAGAATTTTTTCATGTATTGTACCAATATGCTACACTTTTTCTTTAAATTTAACTAAGAAAATATTCCAGCAAATGCCTAGAAACTCAGTCTAATGACTTTGGCAAACATTAAGATGATAATCCTTATTTATCTGAAGTCTGAAAGCAAATCTAAATGGTAGCCCATGCATTCTAATTCTAATTGGATCATCTAATATCTGATTTTATGAGAAGGCCAATTGATTTAAATCAAACTTACTTCCAAATGGCTATAGGGACAAGATGTGAATTAATTTCCTTTTCTTTTACTTGTTTAATATTTTATCAATAAATTTAAATAACTGACTATATAGCTTCTTAAACAACACTAAGTCTTGTTTAAGCCAAATAATATAGCAACAGTCACTATTGTATAAATCATAACCTTTTTATAGTCTTTAATTGTGATTTATAGGTTTATTCAGTCCTAGTCACTTGTGAAGGGTAACTATATACATATGATAGAGATAGATATATAGACAGACAGAGAGAGAGAGAGAGAGAGAGAGAGAGAGAGAGAGAGAGAGAGAGAGAGAGAGAGATAGAGAGAGATAGATAGATGATATCGCAAAATGATCTAAAGATTACAATAATTTCTATTAAGGACTTTATACTAAGAGAAACCCACATTTTGAATGTGATACAGCTGCAATATAGAGTTTTAACCCAAAAATGGTTTCCAAATTGAATTGAATGTTGTGTTGTATTTAGTTATGAAATGCAATATTCTCTTCTATAGCAGTTTAGGAGCAGATGGAATATTCTACCCATACATCATCTCATCTGTTTAAACAAACATATTCTTTTTGGGCATGCTGAAACTCTTAGAATATAAGAATGCACCACAGGTACCAAGCTGCAGAATTTAGTAAGAAGATTGTACTCTGCATTTTCTTGGATCTCAGCATCCCTTTTTAATCTTTTTTTATCATTGGATGCAGTATTCGAAGTGTGGCCTCACTAAAGCAGTATAGAGAGTACTATCATTTCTCATGATCTTTATTCTATCCCTCTGTTGATGGACTGCCTATGCTTTTTTGGCAATGGCAGCATACTGCTTGCTTCTACTTAAGTGGTGGTCCACTAAGACACCTAAATCCTTCTCACAGTTACTACTGTTGAGTCAGGTACTGTCTATTCTGTTCCTGTGTATTTGATTTTCCCTGCCCAGGTGCAGGACCTACTTTTCTCACCACTGAATTGCATCTTATTGGATAGGGCCCAATGCTTATGTCTGTCAAGATCCTTCTGAATCTGGAGTTTATCTTCTAAAATGTTGGCAATCCCTCCACCCCGGCTTGGCATAGTCTGCAAATTAGATGAGTTCTCCTTGTAGCCCCTCACCTAAATCATTTATGAAGATGTTGAAGAGTAATGGACCTAAGACAGTCTTGCAGTATGCTCCCTTTCATGTAGATGTAGTTCCATTGAGGACTACACCTTGAGTACAATTGGTTATCCAGTTACAAATCCATCTGATGCTATCTATCCCATTTTTTTATCTTACCAAGAAGGAGGCTATAGTCTACTTCCTCAAATGGCTTACTAAAAACTAAACAATTTATGTTCACACCATTTCTCTGATCCACTAATTCACCTCCTCAAAAAAAGCAGTAAGGTTTGTCTGGCATGTTCTGTTTTCAACAAACCCATGTTGGCTTCTAATAATCGCTTTGTTTATTTCTAACTGCTTACAAATCCATTGCTTTATTATCTTTTCCAGGATTTTCTCAGGTATTGATGTCAGGCTGTTTGGTTTGTAGTTTCTTGGATCCATTTTTCCCCTTTTTGAAGATTGGAAGCACATCAGCTCTTTTCCACTCCTCTGGCAGTTTCCCCATACTCCATGAACTTTGAAAGATTTTATTCAGTGGTTCCAAGGTCACATCTGCCAGGTCCTTTAAAACTCTGGGATGAAATCCATCTGGTCCTGGTGATTTGAAAGTGTCTAAATTGTATAAGTGTTTTCTTACCATTTTCTTGCCTATTTTAACTTACATTTCTCTTCTGTCTTCTACTGCACTGCTGTTTGATCAGTTGGACTATTTTTTTCCTTTTGCATTTTGAATTAAGCAGTTCTGCTTTCTTCCTGTTGCTCATTACCTCCTTGCCATTTCCTCCCATTAGTGGACAGATCAATTCCTTGACTTTTTTCTTGTTTCTTATATGTTGAAACAAACTTTTTATTATTATTTTTGGCATTTGTTGCAAGTCTTAGTTCATTCTGAGCCTTAACTCGCCTGACTTCATCCTTGCAGATTCAGGCTAATTGCTGGTTTTAGTTTTGTGTCCCTTCTTCCATTTTTTATACAGGTAGTCCTTGATTTACAACAGTTTGTTTAGTGACCATTTAACATTACAATGACCTATGACCATTTTTACACTTAGGACCATTTTAGCATCCCATGGTCATGTGATCAAAATTTAGACACTTGGCAACTGACTCATATTTATGACAGTTGCAGTGTCCTGAGGTCATGTGATCATCTTTTGCAACCTTCTGACAAGCAAAGTCAATGGGGAAGCCAGAGTCACTTAACAACCATGTTGTTAATTTAACAACTTCAGTGATTCACTTAACAACTGTGGCAAGAAAGATCGTAAAATGGGGTAAAACTCACTTAACAAATGTTTCAGTTAGCAACAAAAAAAATTGGGCTCAATTGTGGTCATAAATCAAATCAACCTGTACTTGTCCCTTTTGTTTCTCAGTTTATCAAAAAGTTTTTTATGAAACCATGCTGGTCTTTTCTGAACTGTCTTGTTTTTCTTTCTCTGTGGTTTTGTGTTAGTCTATAGTTTTATAATCTCATTTTTCAGAATTTCTTAAGCATTTTGAGTTGTTTTCCCTTTTAGGATTTCTATCCATGAAAACCCTTCCTCCAGTTTGTTTCTAAGTTTGCTGAATCAGTTCTCTTAAAATCTAAGACAGTAGTTTCACTTTCTAATAAGCCATAGCTACTTGACCTATTCCCCAAATTCACTAATCTCTCAGAATCCACATTATATTCACAAAAAGTCAAGAGGCTTATTTTAATTAAATTCATTTTTTCAATAATACAATATTTTCTGATCAGTTATATACTGATCTACAGTAATACTGTGTGTATATGTGTATTTATTTTATGAAGATCATTTCATGTACATCAGTTAAGCTAAAAGAAAACAGAATTGAATTAACTTCTGTAGACTTTAAAACTACATTTTTGGTTTGTTATCATTTAGAATAGTTTCATATCATATTGCATACCAAGGATTAGGTGCTCATTTTTTTTTAACAAGCCCAATTTCATACCTTAGCAGACCTATGTTCTTGTTTTCTTTGATACCACAAAATAATGCATGCTGTGCAAAGTTTCAGAGAAAGGCATGACAATTTTTGTTCTGCACTGGCCCTTTGAAAAATCAAATGGATTTATTTCATGCAGTTTCAAATGCACAGCATCAGTCAGCACCCTCTATAACTTCCACTATAGCTATGGAAGCCCTGTAGGCAGTGGTGGGATTCAAATATGCAAAAAATTGGTTCTCTGTGTGGATACTGCTTCCAGAAGTTCATTCTTGGCCTGGGCAACAAAAAAAATAGCTACCGGTTCTGCTAAACTGGTGCAAACTGGCTGAATCTCACCACTGCCTGTAGGGTATTGAATGTGCTTGTTGAGGCTGCAAGACAACATGAAGAACCTTGAGGAGGCCAACTGTGTCATCCTTGCAAGGCAAATTATGTATCTTCTGCAACATGTCTCCTCAAGGTACGTAAATAGTGGTCACCTCAGAAACCCTTGACCCATAAGATGACCATGTCCATTTTGCTGAGTAGAATTGGGATTGGACCTCTTATAGAGATGAAAGTGAAAGAAGAGGATACACAGTTTGAATCTTCAATCATTTCTACTATAAATGGCCTGCTGTGCTGCTGGAGATAAGCCTCTAATTATCCCTCAGGCTGATCATGAGCTATAACTTGTGCTGTGGTCTCATTTCACCAAACAGCTACAGAGAACACAAGCCCATAGATAATGATGACAAATCACATGTCCTGAGATTATGACGTAGAAATATACATCTCTGTGCCACTTTGTAGATCACTAAAACAACAACAACAACAAAATAAAATGATTGTCAGCAATTCTGTAAAAGTATTATTTCGTTTACCACAAAGCAGTCATCAGGCAGAGTTATGGCAGAGTTTTGTTTCATTTTCCTGCATTTGTTCAGACCAGGGCTAGGCAACCTTGGCTTCTTTATGACTCGTGGACTTCAACTCCCAAATTCTAAATACCCCTGGTTTAGACTAACAAAGGTTATATATGGCCCCCCTAATCTATTTTTATAACCTGAACAAATCATATCATTGAATAGCAATGGAAAATTACTGAAAAATTATTTGCAAGCAGTGGCATATCAGTACGAAATGATTTCCCATTTGTGATAATAAAATTATTAAAAATGTTATGTAAAGTTCCTTTTAAGCTTAGCCATTATTCCTCCCAGGTACGTGCATACAAAACAAAGAAAAGAACACTGATAACTCCCACCTTGCTGAAACAAAAGGAAACTTTCAGAAAGAGTGACGCTCGGTTTGATGATGTCATAACCTTGATTACTGCAATCCTCAATTGACCTCTTCTAAAGATGTGGGCTCCAAGCCATTGGATGGTTAATGCTTCTGATCTAGATCATACGCTACTACTATTATTATTCCAACATATCTATTTTTAAAATAGCTAGATAATATATTTTTATAAATGAGAGCTTCTAGAGATCAGAAGATATAAGCTGACTCACCTGAGCTTTCTTTAGGCAGGGTCACATTGCACAATGTTAAACATAGATGCAGGGTAGAATTCCCATGAAAGAATAGAAAAATGTAGTAAGTAAGTACTGCATAATTATCCAAGAGTATCCACAGGGAGAAGTCCAACAAGTTAAGTTGGCAGCTGACGCTACGTACTCAAATTCCCATGCCCTTTATTACATACACTGTAACGCAAAAAAGGGGGACACGATTTCAGTGACAGTGTTATAGTTGCCGTCTTGATTTTTTTGACCTCGCAAGGATATATATTAGTCTCCAATCCTTAGGTTTTGATTAACAGGTGGTTAACCATTAACATACTGGGTCCATCTGAACTTCATAAAAGTAATAAACATCTCTAATCCAAGTATAAATGAGAATGTACAGGTAGTTCTCAACTTACGACCACAACTGAGCTCAAAAATTCTGTTGCTAAGTGAGGAAGTTGTTAAGTGAATTTGCTCAATTTTACAACCTTTCTTACCACAGTTGTTAAATGAATCACTGCTAGTGTTAAGTTACTTAACACTTACAGTTGTTAAGTGAATCTGTCTTCTCCATTGACTTTGCTTGACAGAGGGTCCCAAAAGGTGATCACATAAATAGGAGTCAGTTGCCAAGTGTCTGAATTTTGATCATGTGACCATGGGGATGCTGCAATGGTCATAAGTGTGAAAAATGGTCATAAGTCCCTTTTTCGGTGCTGTTGTAACTTCGAACGGTCACTAAATGAAGTCAAGGACTACCTGTATTAAAAGATCACCTTTATTGGGAATCAGTGGTCTTAAAAATGTAAGTAGAAGATATCTATTATCATTGTAGAGCTAATATCTGTTGCAGAGGATACATACACAGACACACAAACAGAGAGAGACGGGGAGAGGGAGAGAGACTTATGTATCATAGATAAGGAGATCTGAATTTGAAGTTTCCATTTCTGGAAATCACTGAAAACCCCAAGTAGGTTGCATAATATAATGGAAAATGTTCTTGAATGGAAGTGTTTTCAGCTAAAATAGAATGTGCTTCTCTCAGAACTTTCTCCCAAAAGTTTTTACCGAACTGTAATTCAGAAGGAAGGAATGAAATGAGCATATGGGAAGTAATCGCACTAGCTCTATTTAGTTAATTTACTTTAAATGAATCTTAACATTAAATGAAATTAAATTTAGTTTTTGGCCTAGTTTCAGTCAAAGAAAGAAAGAAACTAGTTTCTTTGCAAGATTGACTGTTTCAAGTATATAATTATGCAACTAACATTTCACTAAGTTACACAAACAGAACTTCAATATCCCCTGCTTTGTCGCTTCGGTCTACAAAGGAAAATAGTAAAACTGTACTGTGATTTAACTGTTCTAAAATCCATACATTAACTATCTCTCTGCCACCAATAGAACTGCTTCTGCGAAAATGACGTTAAAATATAGTTGCTACTAAATTCCCAAAAGAATTGATCAAAGGCTTCACTAAAAGTTATCTGGCACTCCGTTATGTCTAGCACAACTTTGATCTGTTTGATTTCTTCAGTTCCTGTTCTCCCTCTGGAAATCTATTCTGATTAAATCAATCCCATGCTGCATCATTCTTTTCATTGCATAATTGACTCCATTTTAGTATCAGAGTTGCCAGGACATTGATATTTGTTTTTATTATTTATTTATTTTAAAAAATAAAATAAAAGCTGCCCAGTTCACACACTCATACGCAGGTGAATCCGGGCAACTTACAACATTAAAAATCACACATATGCCATCTCTGTAACTTAGAAGCAGTGCAAACAAGTCTGTATCCCAGAAAAATGAATGATCATCTTCAGAGGATCCTGTACTACAGATCTGAACAGGAAAGAGCATCATGCAGATAGTTAAATTTCAAGATGTTTAAGGATTCAAAGGCCAGTATCAATGCCTTAAATTGTGCTCATCGCTATTTGCATGGATGTGTTGCTTTTATCAAAATCTACAAGATGTCAAATTGGGGTTCATTTTTAATGCCATAACCATTGTCTTATAGACTCTCTCTCTCTCTCTCTCTCTCTCTCTCTCTCTCTCTCTCTCTCTCTCTCTCTCACACACACACACACACACACACACACACACACACACACTTCCCAAGGTGCTTCTGCCCTATGTTGTGTATTAGTTAGCAGTCTACTTCCTCCAATTAGTACCCTTGTAATTTTCACATTACATTTCAAGACTAGCCGGTATAGAACACGTGACAGTAATCAAGATGAGATATTACTAAAGCATGAATAGCTCTCACCAAATCCAGTCAACTCAGAAACGGTTGTATTTATTTATTTATTTATTTGGAAAATGTATAATTGGAACACTAAGAATCAATGTGTGAAGATGGCTTTTAATATAAATATATACAATATTTTAAACAATTCAATACAATACAAACATATACATACACATAAAATTATTTCAAAGCATTTTGTCCAAAAGAGTCCAGTGCTATAGAAAGCTAAAATACTGTGCAGAACCCTCAAACTCCCAGACCTCTAGCAGAGGACCTAGGATGGAGTTTCTATTATATATATGTGTGTGTGTGTATATATGTGTATGCATGTGTGCATGCATGTATGTATTTTCAATATATTGTTTGGATAAATAACAGCTTTGTTTCGTTCCTTTGCTAACTAAGATTCAGTCTGTTTTGCCATGTTGTGTCCAGACTGTGGCTTCCTTTCTTAAGTGTAGGTTTGTCATGAGAACAATTAGATGTTCTGGGATTTTATTTTCCTAAGGACATTCCACAACTTGATATGGTGGAAACAATCAATGGTCTTTCTATAGTCAATGAAGCACATATTGACGTCTTTGGATTTTACAATTATCTGATTGGTATCAGTAGTAGTGTTCTTCAGCACTCTCTAAAACTAGTTTTCACATTTGGCATCTCCCTTTCAATGTAGGGTTTTAATCTGTGTTAGATGATTCCAAGTATTATGTTGCTGGCGTCTGAAATTAAGGATATGGTATGACAATTTGCTCATTATCTGCATCTTCTGATATAGTTGCTATCCAGCATAAGGCCTCCTTGCTTTAGCTCATCAGCGCCGATGGTCTTCATGCCTCGGCACACATTCTTGGTACTCTTTGTTTATCCTTCTCCTCCATCACAATGAGGAAGTACAACAGGCTTGAAAGGGCACCTAAATGTAGCAGGCAGTAAAACAGCTGCTGCTTTACAATGGAAGACAAAGTTACTGGTTCCTGTTAGATCTGATCTCTAGGATTGGCACTTCCAGACTAGGAGCACAATGGCTCCAGATGTCATTTCTTTGAATTCCCAGAACTGTTAATCAGCCAAGTACTGAAGATAAGTTACTAGAGTAAGATTGCAAACTTTATGCTCTTGCATAAAGTCCTTCCCAACTAACTCAGTGGGGTAAATTTCTGAATAGCCCGTATAGGCTTCCAATATAATTTTTTTGAGTCCAGGCAGATTTTGATTTGGGACGAATGGCACTTACCTCCCAAACTCATTATAAACAGGCTGACTTAATGTTGGACATCTTTCACTTTAAATTATTAGATGTACCTGCAATGGAGCAAGTTTTAGGCTTAGGCATATTAATCATGGTAAAACTATAGCAGTTGACTGTGGAATTATACTTTGATGATCTGTCTAGTTTAAAATAGTCCATGAATAATGATTGTATTTAAATGTAATTAGCTTTACATTCTTGTGAAAAATAGTGAGATATCTTTCTTTATGGGCACAAGAATTAGAAAGGCAATCAGGGCATACAAAATGTGCAGACACTTCCAACTCCAAATGAGATTCAAGACAGATTTCAGCATGCAGATAAACTGTCAGTGTCCCTGAGCTCCATATCTGTTCTTCTTTAGGGTAAATGTCAGAGGCAGTCAGAGCAAAAATATTGAAATGACTTCACGTGTGAATCAGGAGCACCCTGGAATCAAATTTCTCCTAGGAGACTTCGGCTTATGACATCTCTGGTAGGACTTCACTGTGGCATTTAGAAGGTTTAATTTAAAATTGTTCTTTCTATTGCCCTTTGAGAGTACCTCTGGAGCTTCATGTTTTAAATCCATTAACATGGAGAATATAAAGTTCTGTTTGTTTAATTTTTGTAATATACTTTCAGTCAACCAATGTTCAGTGAATGCCAATGGAATTATACAAATAAAAGTAATTATTAAAAGCTGAATCAAATCAAAGAAAAGAGTTGACAAAAATGAGCAAGAGGAAAACAATATACCTGATAGACAAAAAAAATGTATCTGAAAGACAAAGTTGCCCTTTTAGGGTAAAACAACCATAAAAAAACAATTAGGCTCATTTTAGGATTGTTAAAAAGACATACACATTGCAGTGTTCCAAAATAGGCACTATGATTGCAGCAAGTGATATCAAAATGAATGGAAATAACATACCTTTCATGGATTTCACAGGGAAAATAGCAAGTACCACTTACTACAGATTACAATGGTTAAAACAAGGAAAGACCATTAAAACCAAAAAGAAAACAACAGGGTAGGACAATTTCAATATCAAAAAGGAAATAAATTATGTGCGCAATTAGTTTCATAAAAAGTGATTATCGTAGCAGGTTTAATACTGTGCTACAATTGTAGATCACAAAAGGCCTTTGTAAGTTCCCTCATCATGAGCTGCTAAATGGAGGACATCACGTTTAAACATCACACACTATTAAATTTAGTACAGTAGCACTTTTTTGTATTTTTTTCCTCTTAATTCATTAGACGTTTCACTGTGCTGATGTTTTGCCCTTCTACCAATTAGATTAGAGATAGAGAAACATTTTGGTCAAGGATTCAGATACTTCTGAGGAATCTTATTATGCCATAATGCATTTGAAAAATGCTTCCCTAAGATCCATTTGGATTTCTTCCCTCCTAGGTCTAAAACAAGAGAACAAGCATTTTTAGGAAATGTAAAAACTGAAAATGAAAGCAGCAGTTTAGCAGCAGGTTGTAGAGTAAAATGTAGAATATAGAGTGACATACAAAATATAGTAAGATTTGTTCAAAATATTCTTAAATGTGAAAAAGAAATATCACTTCTACACTTTGGCCCCCTTTCTTTAATTTACTCAAAATCCAGGAATGTGGGGAATGTCACAGCCAGAGTGCAGAGTACATCAATGTGTCATTATGGTTTTGTTTTTTTTTAGATTTGTACACCACCCAAAGTCCAATGGAACTAAGAGGTCAGTAAATTTCAGTAAATAAATAAAATAAATAAACTAATTTTCGCGAAACATTATGCTACATCTACAGTAAAATAAGTGGAGAACTAGTAGGCTAGAAATAAAAGGCCTACCTTCTAACATTACAAGTAATTTTAAATTAATCTCCATGGAACATCTAGAAACCATACTGATGGACCATTGGGAATTAATCTACAGTGAACCAAGGCACTGTCCCCTATGAGCAGAGTGCCTCTAGACGTAGACTTTGTATGTGGTTGTTGTTAGTTGCGAAGTCATGTCTGACCCATCGCGACCCCATGGACAACGTTCCTCCAGGTCTTCCTGTCCTCTACCATCTTCTGGAGTCCATTTAAGCTCACGCCTACTGCTTCAGTGACTCCATCCAGCCACCTCATTCTCTGTCGTCCCCTTCTTCTATTGCCCTCAATCTTTCCCAGCATTAGGCCCTTCTCCAATGAGTCCTTCGTTCTCATTAGGTGGCCAACGTATTTGAGTTTCAACTTCAGGATCTGGCCTTCTAAAGAGCAGTCAGGGTTGATCTCTTCTAGGACTGACCAGTTTGAATGCCTTGCAGTCCAAGGGACTTGCAGGAGTCTTCTCCAGCACCATAGTTCAAAGGCCTCAATTCTTTGTCGCTCAGCCTTTCTTATGGTCCAACTTTCACATCCATACTGGGAAAGCCATGGCCTTTTGTTGGCAGGGTGATGTCTCTGCATTTTAGTATGCTGTTTAGATCTGCCATAGCTTTCCTCCCCAGGAGCAAGCGTCTTTTAATTTCTTGGCTGCAGTCCCCATCTGTGATGATCTTGGAGCCCAGGAAAATAAAATCTGTCAGTACCTCCATTTTTTCCCCATCTATTTGCCAGGAATTGAGAGGGCCGGATGCCATGATTTTGGTTTTCTTAATGTTGAATTTCAAGCCAACCTTTGCACTCTCCTTCTTCACCCGCATCAAGAGGCTCTTTAGTTCCTCTTCACTTTCTGCCATTAGAGTGGTATCATCTGCATATCTTAGGTTGTTGATATTTCTCCCGGCAATTTTAATTCCAACTTTTGATTCATCTAGCCCTGCCTTTCTCATGATGTGCTCTGCATATAAGTTAAATAGGAAGGGTGACAGTATACAGCCTTGCTGGACTCCTTTCCCAATTTTGAACCAATCAGTGGTTCCATGTCCAGTTCTCACTGTTGCTTCTTGATCCGCATATAGGTTTCTCAAGAGACAAATAAGATGGTCTGGTACTCCCATCTCTTTAAGAACTTGCCACAATCTGTTGTGATCCATACAATCAAAGGCTTTAGCATAGTAAATGAAGCAGAAGTAGATGTTTTTCTGGAATAAAATAAAATAAAATATGGGACTCATTTATACAAAACACAGAAGGTGAAAAAAACATAATAGTTATATAAATGTACTAGAAATAAATATGTACTTGACTAATGATTGCCTTAGATAACTACACATAGAATTGTAATTATTTATTGTTAAAATGATGTATGATACTATTTTCCTTTTGTTTTTCTGTATTTTTTCCTTCTCTTTTAAAAGCACTTTCTTTCCATCTTATTTAACAATCAATGTATTTTAATCTTGGGGTGGAGGGCTCCATTTCTTTTTTGTCATTATTCTAAAAGCAATATAAGAATAATTTTTTAAAACTGAACCAAGACACTTTCATATTTCCTCCATTCTTCAAGACAACAATCTGAACTTAAACTAGCTATAAAGTAGGCTTAGCTTAGTAAGTGAAATGTCATAAACGTTGGGAAAAAGTGCTTTTTAATAACAGAATCTTTGCTTTTAAGAGAAACTAATGCTGTGTGATCAAAGATACCTCTTACAAGGATTTTTTTTAAAAAAAAGTCTAGTTAACTAAACTAAATTAAGAAGAACTTTGACTATATTGCTTAAAGTTTTTCATTGTAAATCACTAATTAATTCAAATGTTGACAATCAACACCTATTAATAACCCATTATTGAGAATCAAGAAATTGCTCCTTCCAGTGTTATGTCATACAGTAATTCTTTTAATCAACTCCCATGTTCTCCCACCCATAAATTGTTCTTGATATCTGGATAGATTCCAAATAAGAGGTAAACATTTTTTTAAAAAAAACATAAAGTAATTGTTCCAAAGTTATATTAACGCCCAATTCTCTGCCTATAAATTTGGTGGAGAATTTTCAAAACTCATTTGTTTCGGACTATAGTAAAGATTAGACTCTACCCCCTCTGATTTGCATCAACACAGGGCAATAGAACATCTGTGATGGAAATACTGATTCCAAGTCCTATTTAATGTTGAAGTATAGAGTATCATTTGTGTCCAATACAAACTATAATGATGTTGTATGTGTCGTGATATCTACCTACAAATGAGACAAACATGTAATTTGCATCTGTTCTGACAATATTATGTGTTTATTTATGTATTTATTCAAAATTTCATAAAGCTGGGTGAGTCATAAGAACAGCATTTAAAACATAAAGAGACAATAGAAACAGCATAAAAAAAATCTGAGTACCCTCAACATATATACTGCTCCATACAGCAACATTTAGATTAACTGGGTTCCAGCCTCGTGCTATTCCAGCTCTTCAAGGCCTTCCAGACATTTAGGAGGATAGGGGCTTTCTGCATCTCTAGGGGGGGGGGAGTGAAGGAGCATTTCCTAAGTCTCACCAGATGACAACTTCAAAGTAAAGTACTTGGAGTGTTTCCACTATATCAGCTTTAGAGAAATAGGCAGATATTCTTAGGGAGAGATGGTCCCATCCATAGCCTAGTCCTGAGCCATTCAGAGCTTTAAAAGTGATAACCAACATCTTCAACTGCATCCAGAAACAAACAGGGAACAATAGCGTAATATGGACAAACCATGGGACACCTAGATCAGCATATGCTGCTGCATTCTGGACTAGTTGTAACTTACAGATGGATTTCAAGTGCAGACACACATAGAACATGTTGCAGTAATCTAACTAGAAAAGCAGAGTCTGAGTGACTATGAGGCCTTCCAGTCCAGGGATAGGTAACACTGGCACACAATATGAATCTATGTAAAACTATAATCTGCTTCTTGACTTCCATATTGCCCATAAGCTCTGTCTGGAGAAGGGCAATCCCATGAAGAGTCAAAGATGACATCTCACAGGGATCCACTTGCTAGGATTCAGTCAGTGAATTCCTCTCCATCCAGATTCTCACACATTCAGATCCTGAGTCAATATCTGCCAGCCAGGGTGGAGATGTACTGTATAAGTGGGTATTATAAGCATATTGAAGATATACCCAACACCATCAAATGACTTCCCACAGTAGTCTCATGTAGATGTTAAAAAGGAGTGGTGAGTTCTGAGGCTAGACCTCTCTTCCCCAACACCCACTAGAACTGGCCATTGAGGAAGGAGGAAAACCATCACAAACAGTGATATATAAAATGTTACCTGCCCACCTCCCTCATGGTTGATGGTTAACGATGTACATAATGGCTATAATCACTAAGAGTTACCAAAGTTCTCACTGGGTTGGTAAGAGATGCAAATGCCTCTTTGATTCCTTCAAAGGCATAGCATGCATATTATACATGAAATAGCAGTAAGAGCTACAAAACTCAAATGAAATATTTACTCATAGTCTAAGCATGGAAAATTTTATTATACAGATGAAATATGAAAAATCTATGGACAATTCTGGATTGGACTCCAATCTAAAGCCCATAATATGCTCTAACACATATACTACAATTAAACACTCACCATGCCTCCAAGAACATCATTCATTATTTCAATATAGGAATAATTCTATATCCAAATTGTGCCCACTGAAATAAGTGGGGAATCCTAAACATATATGAGAAATATATGAGAAATAAGGTTTAAGGTGTTTTTTTTTAATTTCTCATATATGTTTGGGATTCTCTATTTATTTCAGTGGGTACAATTTGGATATAGAGCTGTTTTTATTTGGAAATACTGAATGACTTTTGGAGGCATGGTGAATGTTTTAAGCATATATCTATATCCTATATATTTTCAGAGAATGCTGGATTAAAAGCCATGAATGTAATCCACTAAACTGTGGAAATATAGTAGTTTTTTTTCTTATCAAAATTCCAAGGTCTTCCCAGTTCTACTTAAAGTTTTATCCATTACTCCACACTAGCTGTCCAGCAAGTATGCACATTTTTCCCAAATTCATTTTATAGCTTGATTCAAAATAAATTGCTTGGTTTCTGGGTTTTGGCAAATTATGAATGTGTGATGTTAAACTGTGACACCAATGCAATTAACTTTCAAAGGAGTGAGACAAAAGCATTTTATTTTTATCAAGGCCATAGGCAGTGCAGAATTCTACATTGTTAGAATTTTGCACCAAAGAGACACAGTACTAATAGCTTGTGTTATGAGCAAATACATAGTGCTGTGTTGCACTTTGGATATGCTTTTGAAAAAGAGTCAGAACCAGTAACTCACAGGGCAAACTGAAAACTGAATCAGTTGGAGGGAGGCAGTTCTGTACAGATGCATTCTGACTTCCCACATAGGCTGATCTTTTCTGGGATCTGGAAAACAGGAAACCAAACCAATTACAATAGGTAACTGAAAGGCTTTTTCATCCAAAGATTTTCAATGGAACAGCCAGAATTCCTGTTAAGTAGTTGTGTTATTGTTATTATACAACCAGATTTAGGTCCAGGCCTCTTCTCCCAAGAGCTCCAATTCAGCATTGTCTCTTAGAGAACTTGCAATATAAATAATTCCAAATGACCAAATGAATATTGGAATATAAGGCTCAGAGGAGCCTATTGGACCTAAGTACTGGAAGAAAATCACATGCTTTCCTTCATCTCATTACCTGGGAGACTTAAAACTGTTCCAGATATCCTTCCAGGAATGCTGATAGCCAAATCCTGGCTTACCGGGAAAGACTGTGTCATTTATCTCTGCCATAGCCACCCTCTCTGATATTGTAACATATGTGGAGATACAAGCACAGGACTTTGTGGATTATTCAAGAGGACATCAGGCACTCCACCATCCACTCCCACCATCCATTCCCAAGTATCCACGTCTAGGCAAGTACACAACAGGAATAATGATATTCCTATGAGGCTAGAATGAGGCCTCTTAATGAGAAGCTTAATCACTGCCTAGGCCTCACAAATGATAGAACACCCCAGCCTCTTCCTTTCTTCTGGACTCAGTTCTCACAGACCAACCTTTCTGATTGGGGCTCCATTTCTCCCACTTCATTTCTATATAAGATATCCATCTTCTTTCGCAGAGGAAGGAACAGAACTGAATGCTAGAACGAATAATAGCGTCTTCTGACTTTCAGTGGGAAGCATTTAGTCCATACCACCCAAAATGTGTAAAAGGATCTCCTAGGGCTAGAAGCATCTCTACTGTATTAAGCTTGAAGCATCTTTATTACGGCTATGAAATTGTTCAAAAGGGGCACTGTCAACTCTGCAACGAACCTGGCTGAAGCTATCTTGCTCATTTTCGGTTGCCACAAGAATAGGCGGGAGAAATGGGGAGTTTTGTGCTAGTCTCAACAATTCTCTGTCCTGTGGGAACCAAACTATTCTATTGGGAAACGTAGTTGATTGCATAGCGATGGGAAGTTTAACTTTGTAACACTGTAACTTTTTGGAGGGAACTTTAGTCTTGATTTCACTTTTGACCGTGCCGATACTTTGTAGCCAATAAAATGTTCTTAGAGGAAAACTCAAGCCTCGGAGTTTGGCTTTAATAGGTTTCACCTATCGGAACCATGACAGGCACTTTAGAATGCATGAGAATTCACTCTAAGCAGATATTTTTGAACTGTTGATTCAGGGTTAGATTAGATTACCTACAAGGTCCCTTCCAACTTATTATTATTATTATTATTATTATTATTATTATTAGTAGTAGTAGTAGTAGTAGTAGTAGTAGTAGTAGTAGTAGTAGTATCATTATCATCATTATCATTATATAGATTAGTCTTTCCAGGTTCCACAACTGCTTCAAAAGCTGCTCTTGGCTGTCTCCAGAAGCATCCATTGGGTGATGGTAGTGGTGTATGTGTGTATAAAACCAGTCAAGATGACAGCTATGATCATGTGATTGCAATAATTGTTAAGGGTCGGTCTTAGTAATACAATCATAGCTGCCACCTGGGCTATTTTTTCTTCAGTGGACAGCTGTGACTGTCTTCCTGTGTATGAGTCAAGTGACTGTTCAGCTGCTTTCAAAATGAGGTGCTACATGCATGTTCCTGCACATATCAAGGTTTGTGCACCCTATTGTTTATGTTAGTGGTGAATTGCACTTTCATGTCCTTTCATGGTTGATAACATTTGACAAGCATCCTGTATTTAAACGTTTGCTTTTAATTGGAATAGAAAAAGAAATGAAATAAGGAAAAAAAAGAAAAAGAAAGAAAAAGAAATCAGGGGTTTCTCATATATGTAGGTTTTAAACAATATACACTTTTAAACAAAGGATGAGTTTATTTCATTATTAAAATTTGATGAATAATCTATGTCCATAAACCAATTATTCATAAATCACAAGTAACATCAAGTCTTCAATCTGCTAAGTAATTATGGCCATAAATTTATGTTTCCAATTTTGAAGGACAAATCTCTTTGCAATAAGAAGGATGTGGAGAATCTTCTTCCATTGTCCAGCTAGGTAACAATATGTAGTTTTAAAAAAAATATGGATGTCTAAAAATATTAAACCCTATGAGCAATGATGTCTTCCCAGACTATATAATTATAATACTGCAAAAACATGTTACTTTGAAGAATTATTCTCATTGCCTCTTCAATAATGCAGTGATTTACTCATTCTTTTTAAAGTACAAACACAATGTCATCCAATGAATCTAAAATATTACTTTTTTATGAATGAGTCATAGTCTAAAATCTATTTAAATTTTTGATAAGTTATTAAGACAGTTTCTTATTGTACATATACAACAGTTATTTCCAATTCCTTGTTCTAGTCAGTCTTTAAAATGTGGAAATCAAATGTATTTATGGTTAATAAGCATTTATAAAGACTGATGAGGAGGGAGGTTGTCTCATAAGATCATTTTTAAAAATTAGGTGTCTCTGAAGCTAAGAACACCAAATACTTTATTTAAAAAAAAGCTGGCCATTTCAAAGGTAAATTTAGTGGTTTTATTATTAGAGTGTTCTTGCTGAGATACATTCCATTCATTGGATGGTTCATTTGTCATCAAAGGTCTCTTCAAGGGAAACTCCATTTTATTTCCTAGAATGTTAATTTACCTCACTTAGAAAATATTGGTGATTAGGAAAAAGCCTGAGGCCCAACATCTCTTGGCATTCAAGAAATTTTTGTTTCAGTTGCTCTCATGCTGAGGAAAGTGCATGGCTTATTATTGTACTTGGCATTTCATATAGTCAGACATTCCAGAAATTCCCATCTTTACATGCAACCATCACTGATGTTGACCTGTTTGACCAACAGTTATTGGCACCTTTCAAATTTTATCCTCTAGGCAGTGACTTGGCTATATAAAGTGTAGACTGTTGTTCTTGTTTCCCTTTTGGGCAAAACAATATATAGCAATAGAACCATGTGCTCTGATATCTTAGACAACTTGATATGCATCTTCTTCAAGAGTAGTTTTGTGTGCCTGACATCATATTCCATTTATTTATTTCAAATCTAGGACTTTTAAGCTTCCCAAACAGGCATTTTTATCAAGTAATGATGAAATAAAAATGATGACATGTATATATTATAACATCACAAATCAACACAATTATGTCTTTGTGAGTCATACCAATTCTAACACAAGTTTAAACCTGTTTGATCATTTCTGTCATGGTGACATATATATATGTCATCTTTTGTCCCCCCAATGCAGAAACCCATGTTGTCAAACCATTTGGTTAGCCAAGAGAGTGAAATAGGATGTTGAACAAGATAGCTTTCCAACAAGGTCCCATGGTCTTCTCTCTTTCTGTTTGCTCTGTAGACATGTTTTCATTTATGATAATAGAAAGAACAAAATATATTAGCAAAGATTACTTGTGTAATCTGATTGATTCACAACTATTTTTTGTTTTAATGATGAGATAATAATAATAACATAATGCATAATAAAAGTGCATGAAATTCTTTTTGCATTATTGAATGTTTAAGAACCTTTTAGATAATTACTCATAGCAATATATCTCTATGATTCTTCCTCAGATGGTATTAAAATATATTTATTCCAACATCTTAAAGTATCTTTTATTAAATCAGTATTGTTTACACACTCACATACTTATTTGATACTCAGTATCAAATAAGAGGCTCTCTGTACTCTTTCAAGTGTGTGTGAATTAAACATGCCAAGCTTCACTGAAAAAAAAAATCAATGGAGGCATTTAGACACATACAGTATAAATGCATTAAATTCAGTATTCCATAGCCATCATGTTTTGTTTTGGATTTACACATGTCAGCAAGCCATTACAAATCAAGCATCATGGTTGGAATGATGTATTCAGGGGGTCACTGAACCAAGATGCCAATTTAGATGGACATTTAAGCTTATTTTCCATGATTCTTTTTATTTTTTTACAATATAACCATAACATTTTTTCAATCAAGCCAGTTCATGCATTCAACTGTGTGTCAGGATTGAATGAAGGCAATTTAAGTGATATGGAAACATACTGTGGAATTTGCAGAAGTTGGATTTCTAAAGGAGACTTGAAAGAGTAAGGTTATCAAGATAAACAGGCCATCAGAGCTATATGGAATGTCCAGCTTTGGAGGGAAATAAAATTCTGAAACTACAGGGCTTTCTTTATACTCTTAAATGTTGATGGAATGATATCATATCAGTTGATCAATGACCATTTTCCGAACCATGCCATGATTTTTCAGAACTTGCAACTGGCACCACTAATATTATAGTTCCGTAACAGAGTGTCTATGAAGATTTTCAGTTAACCAGATCATAGTTGTATCCAACTCCTTCATGGATTACTGCCTTGTCCTGGCGAAGGGGCTTGCGTAACTCAATGAAGCTATGAGCTATGCCATGCAGGGCCACCCAAGATGGACAGGTCATAGCAGAGAGTTCTGACAAAATGTGATCCACTGGAGAAGGAAATGGCAACCCACTCCAGTATCTTTGCCATGAAAACCCCATGGACAGTACCAAAAGGCAAAAAGATATGACGCTGGAAGATGAGCCCCTCAGGTCGGAAGGTGTCCAATATGCTACTGGGGAAGAGCAGAAGGCTAGTACTAGTAGCGCCAGAAAGAGTGAAGCGACTGGGCCAAAGCCGAAAGGAGGCTCAGCTGTGGATGCATCTGGAGGTGAAAGGAAAGTCTGATGCTGTAAAGACCTTTTCTCCATAGGAACCTGGAATGTAAGATCCATGAATCAAGGCAAACTGGACATGGTCAAACAAGAGATGACAAGACTGAACATTGACATCTTAGGAATCAGCGAACTAAAATGGACAGGAATGGGTGAATTTAATTCAGAGGACCATCAGATATACTACTGCAGGCAAGAATCCCTCAGAAGAAATGGAGTAGCCTTCATAGTCAATAAAAGAGTAGGAAAAGCAATACTGGCATACAGTCCCCAAAATGACAGAATGATCTCAGTGCAAATCCAGGGCAAACCATTCAATATTACAGTAGTTCAAGTGTATGCCCCAACCACTGGTGCTGAAGAGGATAAAATTGACTGGTTCTATGAAGCCCTACAGCACCTTATAGAATCAACACCAAAAAATGATGTCCTTATCATCATGGGGGATTGGAATGCTAAAGTAGAAAGCCAAGAGATAACTGGAATAACAGGCAAGTTTGGCCTTGGAGTACAAAATGAAGAAGGGCACAGGCTGATAGAATTTTGTCAACAGAATACCATGGTCATAGCAAACACTCTTTCCCAACAACCCAAGAGATGGCTCTACACATGGACATCACCAGACAGTCAACACAGAAATCAGATTGACTATGTGCTCTGCAGCCAAAGATGGAGAAGCTCTATATAGTCAGTAAAAACAAGACCAGGAGCTGACTGTAGCTCAGATCATGAGCTTCTCGTTGCAAAATTTAGGCTTAAATTGAAGAAAGTAGGGAAAAACACTAGACCACTCAGGTATGAACTAAATCGTATCCCTGATGAATATATAGTAGAGGTGACAAATAGATTTAAGGAATTAGATCTGATAGACAGAATGCCTGAAGAACTATGGACGGAGGTTCGCAACATTGTACAAGAGGTAGCAGTCACTGTTGGGCATCTGGCTTCTCTTCAAAGTAACTAATAACAAAGCCTAATATAATTTACATGACTTGATGCTATCCTTAGAGTGTTGGAATAAGGCTGGAAATATTATATTAAAAATATTTACTCCAACACAAATATGGACAATTTGCTCTTAAGAACTGGAATGAGAGGAAGGTAATATATGGGGTTAAAGCAAGAAAAAAATGTTACCAGGGCATGTTTGGACTTATGATTAGAGGCAAACAGGCAAGTCTCTAGAACAGGCAGTAGATGTTTTGCTAGCATATGCTCTTGCAGTATGTTTTGTGTGGTGTGTAGAATAAATTAATACTTTAATCTTAATTACTTTGCAAGTTTGTTTCTTTGTTTAATGTTTATTAATACATTGCAAATCCTTTGGTTGAAAGGCTGGATAAAAATCTATTAAGAAAATAAAATTAGATACAAAATTAAAACAGTGTGGAGCAGTTTCCCAAGACAGCTTGTTTAGCTGTTGCTTATTTATCACAACTGCATATTTCACCAAAGGACACTATTGAGAGCCTTTCTTCATTAGTTATTTATGATGTCACCTAAATGGCCTGGCAACCCCAATTTTATGCTCTCTCCCCATAAAACAGGTCTAGTCTCATCCTCAGGCCATCATTTAATCAGCTTTGTCCTGCTGCTTTCCATACCGCAAAAATACTGAGTTGCCACAAAACACAAAAGGAAGCAAAGAGAATCAGGATAATGTATCATTTTGCCAGCAGCTCTTTTCATCCGATGCTGTGGCATGGATTCCATTCAGGATTTCTAGTAAGGAAAGACTCCATGGATGACAACAGAATGCTGGACAGTGGGCCTATCATCTCACTGGGGGACGGAGCAAGGTTGTCAGCTCTACCATAATTTTGAAAGGTACTCTTGGCAAAAGACACCACTTATTAACATGCAGAAGGTATCAAATACAGTCTCTGGCACATTTAGTGAGCAAAGAGATCAGATATCAGGTAATATGAAAAGCTTCTCTATGCCTGAGACTTTAATAAGCTACCATGGCCAAAGTAGACAATTCTAAGCTAGATAGTAAGTACAAACTCATTCACATAGAAAGTAGAATACAGGCAAACTATTATGGAGAACATAGCCTACTTCATTGTTGGACTTACGAAGTTACATGTGATAAGCAAAGCAAATTATTTCAGCTTTGATACTGAGAGCTGAATTAAAGTAAAAATTCATATACTTCTAGCAATATAAGAAATTCAAATCTGCCATTAAAAACTGTATGGTTGGCTCAAAATTGTGTTTTGGTAGGTTTTCTTTTTTTTTCTTCTGGAAAATATAGTACACATTTTCAGGCTCCAGTTGATACAACTCAATCTGCTAATGATTTCATCTTCTCTTTGTAGAAGACAGCCCTGAAGTACTAGTTACTCGGAACTTCCTAAAGGAGAAAATACAAATGGTCTTCATACTTTTCACACTAATATTACTGATTAATATTCTTCTCCAGTTTATAAGATGAAGCTAGCAACAGGGAACCCCCATTAACAGTTTTCACACATGGAATAAAGTGCTTTTAGATTATAAAGATTTTTCTATGTCTCTCCAAATGGTACAAAATAATTATAGAATGCCTTTATTTTTTGTATAAAAAGTGTCACTTATGAAAATCGTCTGTCATGCTGAGCTGGTTTTTGTGTTCTTTTGAAGGCAATGGTTTACTTCCATCAGAAGAGTGTAGTAAAGTTGTTACAGTGGTAAAATGGAGGTACTTTGTTTATAAGCTGAGGAAAAATGAAAACCTTTATGGGTCAGACAGAATTAATTCTTTGTAAAAGGTATATAAATAATTTCATTGCAAGGGTTTGAGATTTTTCAAGGACATAAAAATGTATAATTTTGGAATGTTTAGATATGTTTTGAGCTAAGATAGAAAATAATCCCGGAACTGGAACTGTTCCACTTTTCTAGCAGTCATACAAAAAGGTGCAATTATTGGAAAATACACATAATAAATACATGGTAATAGTCATTGGTCTTCTAGTGGAAATGATCTACATGCAGTTGTAATCTATCCATTTTGGAAAAGGTCACTATCTCATAAAAGTTCATATGATGTATGAATCCAAATAAAGTCTTCCAATCTGGTGTATAAGCATCACCAGAAAACTTTATATATAAAGAAATAGCAATAGCACTTGGACTTATATACCACTTCACAGCTCTTTCTAAGCGGTTTAGAGTCAGTATATTGCCCCTAACAATCAGGGTCCTCATTTTACCGATCTCAGAAGGATGGAAGGCTGAGTCAACCTTGAGGATTGAACCCCTGGCACTTAGCAGAATTAGCCTGCAATACTGCATTCTAACCACTCTGCCACCATGGTTCTTCTTTCAAGAAGATGCTGGAATACACAAGTACTATCCCTTACGATTCTACATCCCATTGGGTGCACCATATGGAACCTCTGAAATCTGATCTGGGCAATTTAATCCTGAGCAATTAGAACTGCAATCCTAGGCATAAATAAATTGGGTTTATTTATGCCTAGGATTTATGATGCAAGAAACAGGGAAGACATTTGTAAATAATAGACAAAAATGTTAAAACAAGCACTGCTAAACAGAATAATCTACAAGGTCAAAGATGAGAACAATCTAAGTTGGACTTAAAAACACAATCGGAGCAATTCGGCTTAGAACTGTTGATTAAATGAAATCCACACTTTGCATAACATCGGGGAAAATGATGGCCTAAAATCCTGCAGCTTGGGGGTTAAAAAGATGTGGTGCAGAAAAGATGCCTTGAAATTCAGCTGAAGATTTATTCAGTCAGTATTTTAGCAACATATTCAGAGAGCTGCAGCACTTAGGTGCTTCCTTTCCAATAAAATTACTCTTTCACATATATAAGTATGGTGGAGTTAAAAAAATTGTCATGGTCTAATCCAGAGGTCCCCAACCTTTTTGGCATCAGGGACCGGTTTCATGGAAGACAATTTTTCCATGGACTGGGGGTGGGATGGGATGGGAGGGTAGGGGGGTTCAGGATGATTCAAGTGCATTACATTTATTGAAAATTTTCTAAATAAACAAATGAACAAATAAATAATGCACTTATTTCTATTATTATTAGACTGTATTAGATTAGATCAGTGACTTTTTGATTCTAAGTGGGAAGTGGGAAGGAAGAGACAATCCCAAAAACTCAGCCTTCCAGCAAAACCCAGTTGTTGAGGAAGTGCTGAGAACATCATTCAAAAGAGGGGGTGAGAGAGAGAGAGAGAGAGAGAGAGAGAGAGAGAGAGAGAGAGAGAGAGAGAGAGAGAGAGAGAGAGAGAGAGAGAGAGA
>NW_015387234.1:366695-384864 GCF_001527695.2 Protobothrops mucrosquamatus | reverse complement strand
TGGGTTGTTTATATTCAGAAGAAACATGGTGTGGTAGAATATAATTTAGGTTTCTAGATTTTTTGTATTTTAATTGTGGAAGTATAATGTGGTAGAATAGAATTTAGGTTTTTTAGACTTTTCTTTATTATGATTTTGTTTACTTTTTTTATTTTCTTGTGTATTAAGATATATTGCGGAGTTAGAGATATTAGTATATTTTTACTTTTATATGAATATTATCCTGGGATTTGGTTTGGGAAGTCGGGGGGGGTGGGGGGCTTATAATTCCTATTGTGTTTACTTATGTTTAATTGTTTTTTATTGTAAAACAATAAAACTTTTTTGGAAAAAAAAAATCTTGGCAAACTTTCAAATTTGGATCTATTTGATTGCTCCACTTCTTATTCTAACTGTTGCTTTCTGGTCAATGTACACATTTTTCAATAAGCAAATGAGGGCGTCCAGCATACCCATGTCTTTAAGGTCTTCATGATGGTACACTTGAAAGACTCTCTTTAATTGACAAAAACATGCTTTTTGAATCTCTTTTGTCTTTTTCATTATCCATCAGATATCAGTAATGTGATCTCAAATGCCTTCTGAATCCAGTTAAAATTTCTTGTGTGCAAAATCATTAGCATTATCTTACTAGCATGTGAGATAAATGTTATGGTTTGATAGTTTCAGCATTCTTTAGCGCTATTCATTTTGGTACTGGAATATGAATTGCTTTCTATCAGTTTGCTATTGTTTCCATATCTATTTACAAACAGCATGTAGTGCCTTAACTCTATCACTATGTAAGATTTGGAACAGCTTTTCATTAACTCCAGGAAGCATTGATGTTAGCAGTATGTTCTAGGATCCTTTTAACTTTATTCCTCGGAGCAGATATATTCCCATTTACTGCTCCTATCTTGTGTTCATGAACACCTGATTCTAAACCAGCTTATGGAAATTCTCTCTTAACTAAGATACATAGCTTGCAGAATATTCAGTCTCCTGATCCTCTCATATGACAATTCTCCAGCTACTGTGCCCTCTCAGAAAAGCAATGGCTAATTGCTTTTTTTCTGGGAACAGATCTTCCCGGATATGCTTCTAGCTTTCATCAAGGGACATCATGAATGCCAGTGCTATCTGTGTTTGCTCTCTATTCTTCCCCAGTAGCTTCTTCAATATCCCTCATCCTGAGGGGAGGGGAGATCACCTTCCATAGCATGTGAATACTGTCCTCCCTATGAATATCCATTTAGTTTTCTTGGCAGAATCTTTGAGTGAGTTGCCTGTTTCTTTTCCAGTGACAATACCTAATATGATTACGCTACTATTCTGAAATGTGTATCTATATGATGTATTTTACATTGATTACAGTTCTTCACAAGAACCACTAAAAGGAACTACTCCTTTTCTTTTGCACAGAGAAAAGAACACTTCTAACATGCATGTATGTTGATGTGTTAATCTAAGTAAAACACTTTGCTTTTTTTATCCTAGAATAGAAATGTAATCTGATATCTGACACAATCTTTACTATGCAAATATCACGAGACAGACTCTAAAGTACAGACCACACATGTACCACATCTAGCTTGATATTTAGTTTTCTGTTTCTCTGCATTTTCTCCTTCAAATAGTTTTTGAGAACTTGTAAGCTCGTTCATTATTTGTAGCACTTGCTTATTCTTAGTAGTTTTTTATCCTGATAAAGACATATTACAATACCTTAGTGTTTTATTGATCCTAATAAAGATATTTCACAACTATTTATTTTCTTTTTTCCAAAGATCCTAGCCAATTGGGTGAGGAAGGTTATCTTGATCCAACAAAATGATTAACAAGTACCTAGGCCAGTCTTTCACTAGTCTCTTCATCATAGTGTTTTATGAGCTTAATAATGCATAAACTTCTAGGAGAGAAAGTTGCTGTAGAAAACTGTTCAATAAACTTTAGACCTGTATACAACCAGTGAATTACAACTACCATCTTCAGTTAACACACTTGTGACAATAAGATAGACTCTTCATTCCTTAGAGAGAATGCCACTTTTTCCATTTCAAGCTCATGTTTTGAATCCTTTTTATTTCATTCAGTTAGTAAATAACATCTCAACATTTTTAGACAGATATCAGTCAATTCCTCCAATATATATATGTTTACTATCACACATTTTGGGCAAGACAAGTCTTTTATAAAATAGATAGATTAGTTGTTTTTCCTTTTTTTCCCTCCTCTCCTATGCTACATCTTCCACCTCCCGCTGCTTCTAACAATGTTGCCCATAATTGACCTTGGAGACTAATTAGTAGGTAACTGAAAGAAGGCATGAATGTAAGGAAAAACAAGCTATTGGCAACAGGAAGGGAAAATATGAGTATTGTTTGTGAAGCTTCATATCAAGAATATCTGGGCTGGCATTTACTGCATATACTGCCTGGTTGATTGGGAACAAGTGAAAGTATCTTTACACAAATTATCTCTAGGTAACAGATTCTAGTTTGCAACAAATAATATAAGTGTGTTTAAAGTTCTATAGTTGTGACACGCTAGCTAAAATGTGCCAAAACCGATCATTATTGTACTATTTTCCAAGATACTTCATGTATCATACCAGATTTCCCTGGAAGTAAGACCTACCCCAAAAATAAGCTCTAGCTTGATTTTGGGAGGTGGGTCCAATATAAGCCCTACCTCAAAAATAAGCCCTAATTTGGGGGTGAGGCATACGCCTAAAAATCAAGGTAGGGTGATTGGGGGGATGGAGCTTACCATTACAGCCAGGCCTCCCATGGATCAACATTTGTCTCGCCGGAAGGAGCAGATTCATTGAATCCATAGCTCAGTTCTCAGCTGCAGATACCTTCCGGAAAGGCCTCTGACTGTGAAATACATGCCAAGCTCCATTCTTAGTCGGCTGGGCAGGGTTGTCGGGGCTGTCGGTGCCGCTGCTGTGAGGTGAGTGGAAAAGATACCTCCCCCCTCCGGAAATAAGACCAGGTGCCTCTTTTGGAGGCAAAAAAAAAGTCCAGATCTTATTTTCAGGGAAACACAGTAGTTACTGTATGACTAAGCTGATAACCTAATCTACACTTTCTCTGTATTAATAAAAATGTAATGTGACTGATGAGGGGCTATATAATAGACTTATCTAGAGATGACAATAGCATACAAAAGTAGGTAAATTGGAATGTAAGAGGAGGAAATAGTAAATAGTATAAATTAATAAAGAAAATTAAAAAAGAAAATAAGTATATTATGTGTTTGTGAAACTGAAGGAAAATGTGAGGAGGTCAGATCCAAATAAAGCTGGTCAGTCTTGTAGAGAAAAGTTGATGCATGGACATGAGCTATGAATGAATGAAATGTTAAAATTATGTTCAAAAATAAGAAATGGTATCATCAAGATCAGGCATGTCAAACTGCCAGCCCGCAGGCCAGATACATCATGCTGAAACTGTGTCCAGTCGTGATACATCACGTGACATCATGTGATGTCACAAGTTTGACATGCCTGATCTAGATTGTTGCAGGTGTATGAAAATAGGAAAAAAATAGGTTGGTGATAATTTCTTGTAACATTCCAGTGAATGGTGCTGATGCAAGTGTCCCAGAATTGAGATCTGAAAAAAATTGTGCACCATTCTGAATAATCACCATCTGAAGAAAAAATATTCAGTTAAACAATGTGAAAGAATGGGTAAATAATAAGATGAGAAATTACAGAAATGCTTGGGGTAATTTCAAAATGTAAGTGTGAATGAAAATTGTGAGCAGTGACCATCTGATTAGAAAAATACATCTTCTGAATATACATCTGAAGCATTGGTCTATTCATGTGTATAAAGGAAAAGGAATTTAATTGAAAACCTAGCTGATTTAATTGTTTTATGGTAAAAGACTGAGAAAATTAGTGAAACCTGCAAGGGTCATGGGAAGTGTTGAATGTGGAATGAATCATTATTTGATATTGTCAAGAGAGAAATATTAGGAAAAAATGAACATGGAAAAAAAGTAAAAGAAATGAAAATACAATGATGGTAGAAAAGGATAGCATGAATCTTACATGAGAAAGTATTATAAAATACATGAATTGCCGAACAAAATGAATGAAAGTTGGATGTAAAAAAAAGAATATACTTTGAATATGCTGAATATAATTACATTAAAGAATACTCTGGAATGGGATGCTTACAGGAATGATGAAGGTGAAAGAGATTATGGGTGAGGAGGGAAATGCATATAACAGAATATTTAGGTAATTTGGTAGTTAGAGAATTCTGCAAGTCCACCCATCTTAAAGTTGCCAAGTTTGAAAACTGCTGTAAAACAACGAAAGAAAGGCATGGTATAATACAAACAAAGAGAAAAATATAGCTGTAAAGAATGTTTAAGAAACTGAAAACAATAAAAGAAGCAGAGAAAATGCAGAGTGGTTTTGATGGAAATAAAATTGGTTTTGGAAATGGGGAAAAGTGGCTAAATAAGGAACCTACAGCAGAGTGAATGAAATTAAACACAAAATTGAATAAATGATTCCAGATGAAAATACTGTAATGTGAGGGAATGCTGGAAGGAATATTTTAGAGATTTGTGTGGGAATGATAGTGATACGTAAAGAATAAAATTGAAATGCTAGTGTCCAAGAAAGATTGAAAGTCATAAATGCTGTGAGCATATTGAAAATGGTAGGGATGCAAAATATGGTTTGATGGATGTGGTTTGTTTGTATAGTCGTGATTTCACTTGTTTAAGGTTTCTTTCATGACTACATCTACATCTGATTATTGAAAGAACAATGTTTTTGCTCCTTTATACAAAATGAATGAACGCAAAAAACAAAAGAGGGGAATCAGTTTGTTAAGTGTGCTTTGGAAGATGTTCTGTAGAATTCTGACCAAAAGTCTTATGAGAAGTGACAATCAACAAAATGTGGGAAGTGTTGACTAATTTTATTCCAGGCAGATGTGCAGACCAGATATTTGTTTTTAGAGCAGGTCACTGAGGTATGTTTGAAGGCGAGGAACAAGATTTACAGAAAGCATACAAGGAAGTGAATATCCTTTTGAAACGCAGAGTGTTTGGCGGACTATGGAATTGATGGCTGGTTACTAAATGTCATAAATATTATAAAAGTAGCATATGACAGAAGTAAAAGTCATACAAGAATACAGTATATATAATATCCCCAAAGTGCTTTTTCAAGAGGCAACTGTCCCAAAGCCCCTTTAGGACAACCATGACCTGGATGACTGAGAATCTCCGTAGACAGTATATAGAATACTTAACAAATGGTTCCGAATTGAAAATACATTAATGTATTTATGAAAAATATTCAGTGAAGCTAATTACATACACATATGCACATTTTAATACAAACTCAAGCTATTTATTTCAGTTGTAAATCTTTAACTGTAGTAATAGTGATACATTGCAAACTGCTAGATTTTTAGAGAATTAGAGCATGAAAACACAAAAGCTTTTTTTCAGATTATTTAGGGTAGCAGAATATCAGTTCAAAAATGATCCAGATGACTTTCAGGGAAGAATGATGGACTAAAGATGATTTTGTGTAAGTGGAACCAACAACAGCTAAGAACAATGAACAGACAGATTGGTTCCTTCAACTCTCTCTGGATAAAGAGAGGATGGTAATTACCCAAGCTGTACTCTATATGTTTGTTCCTCATGAGGACATAGTACGGCAGCAGTCTCCAGAGGATAGAGAACCACCAACCAAGGGAATTTCCATATTTGCTCTAGCTGCAATCAGAGCCTTCCAAAAGGACACTAAGGTCACATTTCCTTTACCATCACTTTTTGAAAATTGCCTATTAACTATTTTAGTGGGGTTGAAACACCTTCAAAATGACAAGGCTTGAAATAAAAGTGAGTGCCTTCAATCTTTAATATAAGAAAATGAAACTTCTTTAAAACCATTAAGAATTTAAAATAAGCAGAAAAAAAACAAGACAAGGTTTTGGCTAGAGAAAATTTTAAAATAAAGACTCTGAATATGTTGGAATATTTTAATTTCAAATATTAAGACTTTGAAATTAATTCTACAGAATAAATGTATTTTTGTAGTAAAGAAAAATTATTTTCAATATTGGAGACATAATATACTGTAATAAGCAACATATAATGTCATTCAGAGAAATTTTTGAGGAACTGCATTGGAACCCCAGATCACTGATGTTAGTTATGTTGTCTGTTGTTTTCTTAGGAATAGTCTATTTCCATATAATGTTGTTATAGAAAAGGATTTGCAACAAATTGCTCAAGTGTACATTTGCAACTGTTGATGTCTGGAACATTGCTCATGGTGCAGAGGGCCCTTTTAGAAGGTACAACCTCACTTAGCTGATGGAAATACTCACTCTTCCAAACAGTTTGCAACATCCTGACATCCACCAATATGGAAATAGAGACATTCTGAATCCATTCTGCTCTGGGACAAAGAGAGGGTACCCAAATCTCTTTGGAAGGAAGCAAAATTTATCTAAACATCTTACAATGATTTGCCAAATTTCTCTACCTTACTATATACTATACCAAAGCAACAGCAAAACAGATGGAATCCATATGAGTCACATCAATTCTCCTTTCCAAGCCATTGAACCTATTAAAGGTGAGAATTCAAATGTATAAAGCAGAAATAAATTTATATTTATGCAAAATATATCAATTAAGATATTACTTCTATAATATGCACATTATGGCTGCTGTTGCAGAAAAGACTGGCAGTAAAATATAATGATCGGTTAATTGTAGAATAGGATACGATTATAACATTTTTGAGCTAAATGACAGAATACAGAATAATAGCAAACAATAGCATTTGACTAAGAAGCACCTGCATACATGAATGGGACTAAGACAAAAAGTCATGTGAGGATTAGTAGATGATTTGAATCTGTCAAGACATGAAATACAATCCACTCAGGTCCTGCCAACATCCTTAGACTCCAATTCGATAAATTAGCATACCATAACAAATACAATCTGTGATCATTTTCTAAGTGAATGTCAAGTACAGAAAATGGACAGGGCAAGCATATCCATCAAGATTTCACTTTGGCATGCCAAGTTACAGATATTAACAAAGTAATTCATTAAAAAGAGAAAGGACAAAAGACTGAGAACTAACAGACATCTAAAGAAGAGGAGAATTAACAAAACAACATGTGTATGGAAAAGCAAAAACCATGTTAGCTAGTTTTATTCATGCAAAAGTTACTTCAGTAGCTACCTTTATTTTATCCACCAATCTAAATCTTAGATTGGTTTTTAAAGCCATGCTTATTTATTGTCTATAGAATGATGGCTTTAGCAGCTAAAAGTGAGAGTCTTTCAAACATTGGATTAATTTCTAGCATAGTTCCAATGGTATTACCACAGGCCTTATTTGTTGTGTAATTGCTAAAGATGTACAATTGCATTGTTTTGAATCAGGTTTTTCAGAAAAAGGCTTCTTGAAATTACATTCCAGGAAAATTAGTGTTTTTCATACACTAAAAAGTTTTTAATAAGTTTCAAGAGCTTTGAAGATCTTTTCTTTTTCTTCAGCATACCTAGATCCAAATGTTAATCTGCCCTCAGCCATGGAAGTGCAATGGGAGATTTTGCACCTGCCTCTCCCTCCTCTCTCTCTCTCTTCCCCTCCTCGCCTCCATAAACCTAACCTACCTCTCACAGTTTTAATTGGGAGAAAATAGGAGAAAGTTGCTCTAGAAATGTCACCTTGATCCTGAATGATAGGCAGGATATAAATCTAATAAATGTGGTTATGATCTTCCCATAAAGATAGTTATTAGCTTTTTGACTAAATATCAAAATAGTTTGATTATTGTGCCTGTTTGAAGAATTTTGTTAACAAGTCTCATTATGACTAATAAAATCATACACAAGCTCATATACAATATCCCATTAAGATGTTTAATAAAACTGCAATGCTCTGGGTTTGATTTAGAAGAGGAGTTTTAATCAGTTTTAAACTTTCTTACAAGCACACCTTATTAAGCTTTCTGCCATTTTTTAAAATTTTTAAACATTTTTCTTTTATAATCGTAGTCCTCCAGGAATTTTTAAACTATAGATATAACTACAGATACATCTCACTTTTGGCTGAGCTAGTTGGTTTCATCTGAAGTATCACAATTTTATGTGCATTTTGCAAAATGGGAATCCTAGATTCAGTACTGTTATACAAAATTGTAGAATTATTA
This sequence comes from Protobothrops mucrosquamatus, assembly GCF_001527695.2. Classification (NCBI taxonomy): domain Eukaryota; kingdom Metazoa; phylum Chordata; class Lepidosauria; order Squamata; family Viperidae; genus Protobothrops; species Protobothrops mucrosquamatus. Next base: position 376,657 of record NW_015387234.1, on the reverse strand, counting down.
ACAACAAATCACTAGTTAAGCTCCTCTGCTTTAGGTAGTATACTTTTTTAGGGTTAAGATTAGGAATTCCATAATTTTATATGTAAAAAGTAGAAAAAAATTATGAAAAATAACTATTTTATTTATTAATTATTTGTTAAGCTTATATGCCACTCATCTTGCCTGAGAATGACTCTGGGCAGCATATAATCATTTACAAAAATGTGAATCTTATTGGTTAATACTGTGGCAATATTTAAGGTATTTAATAATGGAATAGTATGTGGGAATAACTGGGGGAGATGGACAGGGAAGAGATGTTGCTTAGGGAACAATAATCTGATTTAGAAAAGATCTTCTCTAACTTCTCAGGCTGTAAAAAGAGATGGTAGGAGTTTTGTACTTTCAGACTTGCATGTTTCTGTTGATGTAGCTTACAATAAAATAGAATTAGCTCATCTGGTCATGTTTCCTGTCTGGACTACCTGGGAAAGCTGACAAATAATATAGTATTTTAGAACTTCAAAGCCTGTATATGTATTGCACTCTTCAATTTGTGTGTTTATTGTGAATGCTCAATGACAAAAAGTAAAGCTGAAAGCCTCAGAACATTATCAAATGTAGCTTTTGAAATCCATAATATCCTCATTTTCATGGTTTGCTGGATTCGTGTTTGAGTTTGAAAGATGACACTTAAATATTCACAATCAAGGCTGAATATAATATATCCCTATACAAGCCTGTCAGCAATATGATTAAGCTTGTTAAAATATATCTTTTGATTCATTTTCCAATTTTATCCAAGCTCAAGAGATTGTATTCATCTTGTTCAGTGTAGGTTATTCATCATCAGTTATGATAAAAACAAGATAGGCCTGGGTTTTATGATAACACCTCAGCAATTAAAATCCTTTTGGGGAAAGAAAAAGAGACTGTGCACATTTTAAATACAGGGTAAAGAACTGCTTAAGTTTATTGCTTATTTGTTGTATTTATATCCAGCTTGAATTATATGACCTACAAGAGAACTATTGATATGTAATATGAGGTGTATTATAATACTATTAAGTGTTATGACAACAAAATGTAATTAATTTAGCTTGCATTCAATACTTTGCTAATTTGTGATTTAATTAATGATTTCTTGACTGCTGTCATGGCAGCCATAAACTTTGAGTCGTCGGTAAATATGCTACCAGTTCCCATTAAATTTGACACAATTTCTTTTAAAAGAGAAGAACATTTCACCAAAATTGTTATGGATGGACTGTGTAACTTTGAAATTATTTATTTGGCTAAGAAGCCTGTATGACGTTTTGCCTTTGATTTGACAATCAGCTTGTCTTTTGCAGTCTAATTTCCTTCACCTCAATTAAATACCTAGAGAAAACATTACAAACTAACTTTTTCCCTGGAGCTTTTTCAGATTGAGCAATATGGGCTTCAAAAGCTAGAAAGCCTTCAGCATGATGGAAAAACAACATCAGTTGTAATATTAACCTCTTGACAGTAAATTCAGAAATATTGAAACTGGGTACAATTCATTTTGATGAGGCTTTTCATATGTAGAGATGATTTGTTTCACCTGATTGTGATATGGGGAGATGGGGGGGTGATCTACTTTTCTTCTTCTTGGTGCTTTGCTCACCATAAAGCACTACTTTCTTCAGCTATGTCTAGCCTACATTTGCACAGAAATCCTTGGCCTCTAGTGAAGTGGTACAGCTACTCTATTCTGCTATGTAAAAGAGGGCAGGGATTTAGAAGATAGAAAAACAGAACTCTTTCAAAAGGGGGAAAGCATTTTTGAGAGGGATGGAAGGAAAAATGTTGTCAAGTGTTTCAAGATTCTGTTATTGTAGACTATATTATTAGAGTTCCAGTATTTGGGGGAGTCTGTTTCATTATCTGGCCTCTCTTGCAGGGTTGACATCAACCTTGAAAGCATGATTAACATTTTCCCTTTCTTCATACCAAAGAAAGTCAAAGTGGGGCCATTTTAAAGTTTTTTCCTATTTCTTCTCTTCTCAAGGTTAATTCATGTTTTGCTAATAGCCTCTGCATATCTTCTCCAAGATAATGTCTATGGTTCCTTACATCTTTTCCAGCCCATTTCTCTCCAGATGGATTAAAATACAGTTCCAATGTTCCACAGCGATAGTTGATCAAAATTAATGGGCATTTTATTGGCGGGCATATAGAGAGCATCAATTGAAGGAAAAAAATACGCTAAGAATTTGGTAGGTGATATGTTCCCTCATCCCAGCTTTGTTGCTGCAATATCCACAGTTTCAAAGTTTCTTAACAATGTAAAATTCATCTCCATGTTTTCTGAGGATGCAATAAACTATGTGCTTTAACTGCCCATTTGATATTTCCCACTAGGCAAGTGAAACATCATCAATCCAGATGATGGCAAAGATTAGCAGTTTACTCTTTTCCATTTAACATCAAATGGTATGCTGCTACAATTTTTTTAAAAAACAGAATGGAAATATATTTCTTAGTGATTGTGCATGTTTTACTTTGGGGAAGAATTTGTTTGTTTGTTTTGCCAAATAGCACTTTAGATGGGACCTCATCTTCAGTTCAGTTCACTGTTATCTACTGTGCCATAGACATAGTTCTCAAGGTGAAACTACGAACATGCGTTCTACGATAGGCTTTTGTTGTCTTCTGCATAAAATCAATAATCATCAGAGATGCTGCTCCATCAACACAGTAACTTGTAGGTCACTGAGACATGCTTTAAAACAATCTTCAACATTAGTGCAGTTATAAAGAAAATATTGGAAAGTTTTTTATAGTAATATTATTGAAAATTAATTAAAAAAGATAAAATAAATAATAACAAAAATAAAAAATACAAAGAAAACAGTGCAAAAAAGAAAAAAAATGAAAAAAATGAAAAATAAAACTTTAGTAATGAAAAAAGAGAAGTATATAAGGAAATGACTTCCACTTCATCATAAATATTACAATGTTAGTAATTTATCACCTCCTAAATGATATCTATCTATCTATCTATCTATCTATCTATCTATCTATCTATCTATCTATCTATCTATCACATTTAAATGTCACCGAACTCACACATAATGAATCTAGATGATGTGCAATTAAAAATTAAAATTTCACCACAATTTATGCCCCTTCCCTCAATCTAAGAGATATCCCATTTCTTATCTATAAACAAATCCCTAAAAACTTGTTATTCAGTCCTGGTCAACAAAGGTTCATTAAGAGTTACCAGATATAACAACAAATCCATTTTAATCTTCTTCAAATAAACCAAGCTCATATTCCTTCCTTTTAATTTTAAGAATGTTGAGCCTGATCTTTAATCCCATAACTTTTATTAACTATCATCTTTAATCCTTTAAACTTTTCTAAAGTTTTAAATATCTATCCATTTGACCTAAATGATGATTTATATACAAACCTATTATGAAGACCTTCTTGGATTAGGCAGAACTAAATTGGAGTATCATGAAAGGTTATGTATTTATTTCACATTGGGAAGTTGTGATTCTTTTTATCTACATAAGTGATAAAGTGGTAAGTCAGGAAATTTCTCCTTAGTTTTAAGTTGCTTCTCTCCTTAATGACCTGTATACAGTTGCTAGAATTGGGTATGTTAGTTTATTGAAAAGAAGGACTAGGGGTGACATGATAGCAGTGTTCTAATATCTCAGGGGTTGCCACAAAGAAGAGGGAGTCAAGTATTCTCCAAAGCACCTGAGGGCAGGACAAGAAGCAACGGATGGAAATTAATCAAGGAGAGAAGCAACCTGGAACTAAGGAGAAATTTCCTAATTGTTAGAACAATTAATCACTGGAACAATCTGTCTCCAGAAGTTGTGAATGCTCCAACACTGGAAGTTTTTAAAAAGAGATTGGACAACCATTTGTCTGAAATGGTATAGGGTTTCCTGCTTGAGCAGAGGGTTGGACTAGAAGACCCTCAAGATCCCTTCCAACTCTGTTATTCTGTTATTCTGTTCTGTATTATATTTATAGGCATATTTATCTTATATACAAACCTTTGTTTCCTTGGGAGATTTTCTTTCGTGCTACCTTTATTCTCTTTTCCCACTATGATTTCTTTAGAAATAAGTACAAAATTGTCCCATAAAACTAGTGCCTGACCATGATAAAACACATGCAACTAGCGAGAGTGGGGAGAAGGGCTATTTCATATATCAAATGTATCACAAACTAACAGGATGTGAATTCTACCCATTATCTGAAAGCTCACCTGGAATAATAGCTCCCATCATTGTTCTTGGTGTAGAAATCAGACTGCTCTATTTACATTACATTTACACTGTAATTTAGAAACCTAATCTTCTTGAATTCTCAACTTTGCAGGGACTCAAGTCATGAAAAATGACAATGATAAGGAAGAAAAAGGGAGTTGTAGTATACTATTTTTTTCCTTCATCCAAATTTTTAGTTCAATGAGTAAGGGAAGGGCAAATAGACTGGGGGAATAAAGCATACAGATCCCAGAATTTACAGAAAGTAAATTACAGTATTTACTATGGCTGTCAGCAATAAAAAAGACTATAAGAACAAAATGTCCAGACAATATTGCAACATGTAAAGCAACATATCATTTAAATGCAAAAAAAATGGTTAAGTCTATAGCTGGAGAGAAATGGATTACCACATGAACTGGTGTCCCCTTGTTATCTGTTACCGCTGGCGATATGCTGCTATGAAAAATGTTGCTACTATACAGATAATAATAGACTGCTTGCTTGCCTTCCATTAAATGAGTGATAAGAAATTTATCTGGATGGTCTGGAATGTTTAGTGAAATGAGCATAATAACATTATTGTATATATTCCTATAACATTTGCAGTATAAGGGAACATGCATTTCAAGGTTTTTACCATCCCTGAGCCACCAGAGGCAAAAAGTCCTAGTAAATCTGCCTTCTAGTAGATCAAATAGAGCATCCTTAAACTGTGCACGAAAAGTCTCATGACAGTTAGTTCCAATATGATAAGACATTTGGCTAGCTACAGGCTTAGATTCAGTTTCCAAGAGTGAACATTGCAATGGACTATATTTAATTTGATTTGCCAGTCAAACTCCAGGGCTTGCTGTATAGGCAGCATCCAGAGAATTTGAGCCAGGAGTTTATTTGCTCTTCCAGACTGAATAAAACTGATCAAAGATTTTTATAGGACCTGGGCCCATTGAAAGGAAATTAAAAGTTAACCAGAATTTAAAGCTCACCAGGTCTCCATATCTTGGGTAATAGCTGCAAGGCAATGGTAGGGATGCCCCTGGGGATCTGTCTGGCATTTGACTGCATAGTTTCTGGATCGACGAACAAGTAATCCTCGACCTATGACCACAACTGAGTCCACAATTTATGTTGTGAAGTGAAACATTTGTTAAGTGAATTTTGCCTCATTTTATGACCTTTCTTGCCACGTTAAGTGAATCACTGCAGTTGATAAGTTAGTAACCCGGTTGTTAAGTGAATCTGGCTTCCCCACTGACTTTGCTTGTCAGAAGTTCACAAAAGGGGATCACGTGACCCCAGGACACTGCAACTGTCATCAGTATGAACCAGTTGCCCAGCATCTAAATTTTGATCACATGATCACGGGGATGCTGGAAAAGTCGTAACTGTGAAAAACAATCATGTCTCTTCTTTCAGTGCCATTGTAACTTTGAACGGTCACTAAACACACTGTTGTAAGTCGAGGACTACCTGTAATTGGGGCATGACTTAACAGGGCTTTATATAAGAACTGGGACAATAAATCAGCCTTAAATAGTTTCATGGCAACAAACACAAAATTCCTTCCTTCTGTGGAGAAGAACCTGTTTACATTTTAAATTTTACATGGGCTTAACTGAAGCTGCATTATTCTGTGGACAATTTAGTCACCAATTTATCCCACTTGTTTTAGTCCTGCAACCAAAACCTCATATTTTCCCATATTTTCTCATCAGAGGATCCCCCACTGACAACTTTGTAGTAAAGTAGAGGTAGATTGCTCATAGAAATGAATGCTTATGCAATTAAGCCAAAAGCTCTGAAAAACGTTGAATATGCTGTCATAATTCTTAGTAATTTTTCATTATATATACCATTTGTTTTTCCAAATTGATAGTTTTGTCAGTTAGTAATTATAATACAATAAATTACTTTAAGTAGACTATAATATTTGAATTGCAATCGAAGATTCAAGGATATCTGAATTGTAATCATTTTCTCTAAGGCAGGGGTGTCAAACTCAATTTCATTGACAGCCGCATCAGCATTACAGTGGCCTTTGGTGGGCTGGGTGGGTGTGGCCAGGGTGGGTGTGGCCTACTGTGTGGGCGTAGATAGAGTGGGCGTGGCCTGCTGGGTGGGCGTGGCCAGTTCTACATTGTTCACGTCAAGGGTGCCTGTGGGGGCCTGGGCAGGAGTGGGTTTCTGGCAGAAGGGGGTGGGACCAGAACAAGTGCCAAGACATGGTCCACTGGAGGAGCCTCACTGTTCCTCTCAGGCCATGCAGGGGGGGTTGAATGGTGGCATGGGCTGCCCGTAGCCCTGGGCAGCAAATGCCCAGCCTGACCCTCGAGCACCTGCGGCACCAAGCCCAGCACCCACTTCCCCAAGGGGTGCACAGCTGCACTTACCTCCTCCTCAAGGCTGCTGCTACTGTTCTTGCTCTCCTTAGCCAGGTTGCTCATGATGGGTACGAGGGCAAAGTCAGAGGGAGGCCCATTCCCTCTCCATGGGAAGAGACCCAGCTTTGTATCCAAAGCTTCCTTAGCAATAGGATGGGAGACCCCAGGATAGGCCAGGAGGAGGGGACAAGGGGATGGTGAAAGGGCAGCAGGGCAGGATTAAGGCAGGACTTCTCTCAGACCCCCCCCCGGTCCTTCTTTTCTTCTTTTCTTCCTTCCTTCCTAAGTACAGAGTGGTGGGAAAATATTTGAGATAAGGGAGGGAGAAAAACAGCCACGAAACGCAGCTGGGGAGTTGTCACCCTTCGTGAGAAATGAAGAAATGAACCATCACCTGGAAGTGGCCAGCACATGGCCCTCACCTACTTCACATATCTGGCTTGGTGGGCTCTGGGGAGGGGATGCCATGAACAGCATGAAAGTCAACGTTACCTGTGCAATGCCGCCCAGCCCCCAACCTGCCCGGTTTCGGCAGGCAGCAGGGTGCTCTCCTCACAGCACCCAGAGGCTAAGCCAGGTGGTGCAAATCTGAAAAGAAGCGCGACGCCACCCAGCCCCCAGCCTGCCCAGTCTTGGCAGGCAGCGGCACACTCTCCTCACAGTGCCAAGAGGCTGAGCCAGGTGGCATGAAACTGAAAAGAAGCATGACGATGCCCAGCCCCCAGCCTGCCCAGTCTCGGCAGGCAGCAGGGCACTTTCCTCACAGCACCGAGAGGCTGAGCCGGGAGGTGCAAAGCTCACCTGCTTTGCACCTTGTTCCCTGCTGAAACTGGGCAGGCTGGGGGCTGGGCAGCATTGCACTTCTCATCAGATTTGCACCACCCGGCTCAGCTTTTGGCGCTGTGAGTTGAGCGCCCCGCTGCCTGCCGAAACTGGGCAGGCTGGGGGCTGGGCAGCATTGCGCTTCTTTTTGGATTCACACCGCCTGGCTCAGCCTCTTGGCGCTGTGAGGAGAGCGCCCTGCTGCCTGCCAAAACCCCTCCCCCAGAGCCCAAGCCGGATATGTGAAGTAGGTGAGGGCCATTTGCTGGCCACTTCCAAGTGATGGTGTACTTCTTCATTCCTCACAAAGGGTGACACCTCCCCAGCATGCACCCAAAGAGTGGGGCCGACATGGCAGGAGCTGGTTCCTCGCTGTTTCCAGATGGCTTTGTGGAGCTAAGACTGAATACATTTCAGCATAGATGGTCACCATAAAATTATACATTGGCTCCCGGCTGGCCTAGGCCAGGGCCAAGGCAGCAGGGGCCGTTCCCTCACTGTTTCCAGGATGGCTTCGCTGGCCACATGAAACCACTTTGTGGGCTGCATCCGGCCCATGGGCCTTGTGTTTGATATGTCTGCTCTAAGGGATAAATTTTTAAAAAGTAAGTTTTAGAGATTCTGAGTACAAATCTTTGTCCTAAGTTTAAGAGTGATAATAAAGCAAATAATCCTACATTGNCACTGCATGCCACCTCTCAGGGTTCCACACCCCATCCTCGAGGTAGGCCCTCGAGATGTTCCTGGGCCAGGCCTGCGCGAGGGGTGAGTCGCGCAGGGCCAGCAGGGCCGTCTTAGTGTACATAGTCCGATCAAGGAGTCCGTGGCGCAGAGGGGAGGGTGTTGTTTAATCCCCTCAGGTCTTTCAAAACAGGGCCAAAAGGAGACAAGAAACAGGCCACAAGAGATGGTCCACAAATCCTCTAACCGGGTCCTCTAGGCCGGGGCGGGCCAAGTCCAAATCCAGGCCCCCCACTCCTCACCCGGCTGAGGCCGCTGAAAAGGCCGCTGAAAAGGCCGCAGAGATCACCGGCGCTGCTGGGGAGGCTCCAAAACCGCCAGAAAGGTCTCCAACAAGGCCTCCAAGCCGTTGAAACCGGGACGGCCGAAAAGGCCCTCGGATAGGCCACCAAACAGGCCGCCCGGCCATCGCGACCGCCAGAGCTGCCACCACTGGAGGGGCCGTCGAGGCTGCTGGAAAAACCCTCTGAAGGCCCCAGGCCGCCGGGAAGGCCGAAAACCGTCGTTGAAGGGGCCGTCTGGAGGGGCCATCGAAGCCGCCCACAGAGTTCTTGGCCTGGCCGCCGCAGCCGCCGATGAGGCCACCAAGTCCACGCGGACCACCAAAGATCGTCAAGGAGGCCCCCGAGGTTGCCAGAGGAGTCTCCGAGTCCGGGAGGGGCTGAGAGAGGCCGCCGAAGATATCTCCACGGCCAAAATGGCCGCCCAGAAGAGGCCATCCGGGCCGCCCAGGCCGCCGCATCCACCACAAATGTCTCTGCGGCCGAGTGGTCTGGGCCGAGCGGTCTGCCCTGGGCTGAGCGGTCTGTCCTGGGGGTCGCTGGAAAAGCCGCCTGCGAACCACCAGCAGGGCCGCCGAGGACGGAAGGCCGGGAAAGCCGAAAAGGCCGAAAAAGCGGCTACCAGGTCGGCACCACGTCCCCCGCGTCCCCACGCGTCCCGTATCCAGTCCAGGGGACTTACCGGGGGAGGAATCCACATGGGGGACGGGTCTCCGGACCTCCGGGGGGCTTCCGAGCTCCCCCTCTAGCCATTTTCGGGCTCCGCATTTTCGGAGCTATTCACCGACGTGCGCCATCTTCAGGCCTTGCTCCCTGCTGAAACTGGGCAGGCTGGGGGCTGGGCAGCATTGCACTTCTCATCAGATTTGCACCACCCGGCTCAGCTTTTGGCGCTGTGAGTTGAGCGCCCCGCTGCCTGCCGAAACTGGGCAGGCTGGGGGCTGGGCAGCATTGCGCTTCTTTTTGGATTCACACCGCCTGGCTCAGCCTCTTGGCGCTGTGAGGAGAGCGCCCCGCTGCCTGCCAAAACCCCTCCCCCAGAGCCCAAGCCGGATATGTGAAGTAGGTGAGGGCCATTTGCTGGCCACTTCCAAGTGATGGTGTACTTCTTCATTCCTCACAAAGGGTGACACCTCCCCAGCATGCACCCAAGGGGTGGGGCCGACATGGCAGGAGCTGGTTCCTCGCTGTTTCCAGATGGCTTTGTGGAGCTAAGACTGAATACATTTCAGCATAGATGGTCACCATAAAATTATACATTGGCTCCCGGCTGGCCTAGGCCAGGGCCAAGGCAGCGGGGGCCGTTCCCTCACTGTTTCCAGGATGGCTTCGCTGGCCACATGAAACCACTTTGTGGGCTGCATCCGGCCCATGGGCCTTGTGTTTGATATGTCTGCTCTAAGGGATAAATTTTTAAAAAGTAAGTTTTAGAGATTCTGAGTACAAATCTTTGTCCTAAGTTTAAGAGTGATAATAAAGCAAATAATCCTACATTG